>NC_084528.1:3314859-3552359 GCF_024500275.1 Phycodurus eques | reverse complement strand
ATTAATGTATACAAAGCCCCACATCCATCCATCCATCCATTTTCTGAGCCGCTTCTCCTCACTAGGGTCGCGTGCGTGCTGGAGCCGATCCCAGCTATCATCGGGCGGGGTACACCCTGAACTGGTTGCCAGCCAATCGCAGGGCACATACAAACAAACAACCATTCGCACTCATATTCACACCTATGGGCAATTTAGAGTTGTCAATTAACCAACCACGCATGTTTTTGGGATGTGGGGAAACCGGAGTGCCCGGAGAAAACCCACGCAGGCACGGGGAGAACATGCAAGCTCCACACAGGCGCGGCCGGGGATTGAACCCCGGTCCTCTGAACTGTGAGGCTGACGCTCTAACCAGTCGTCCACCGTGCCCTACAGCACCACATGTTGACAGAAATTCTTTTTGGGAATGATGCAACAAGGTTTTCACACCTGGATTTGGGGATCCTCTGCCATTGCTGCTCCAGTTCTGTCAGGTTGGATGGTGAATGTTGGTGGGCAGCCATTTTCAGGTCTCTCCAGAGATGCTCAATTGGGTTTAAGTCAGGGCTCTGGCTGGGCCATTCAAGAACAGTCACAGAGTTGTTCTGAAGCCACTCCTTCGTTATTTTAGCTCTCTTTAAGGTCATCGTCTTGTTGGAAGGTGAACCTTCGGCGCAGTCTGAGGTCCTGAGCGCTCTGGAAAATTTTTCGTTCAGGATATTCCTGTACTTGGCCGTATTCATCTTTGCTTTGTTTGCAACCAGTCGTCCTGTCCCTGCAGCTGAAAAAGATCCCCACAGCATGATGCTGCCACCACCATGCTTCACTGTTGGGACTGTATTGGACAGGTGATGAGCAGTGCCTGGTTTTCTCCACACATACCACTTAGAATTAAGGCCAACAATTTCTATCTTGGTCTGATCAGACCAGAGAATCTTATTTCTCAGCATCTTGGAGTCCTTTAGGTGTTTTTTTTTAGCAAACTCCATGCGGGCTTTCATGTTTCTTGCACTGAGGAGAGGCTTCCGTCGGGCCACTCTGCATTAAAGCCCCGACTGGTGGAGGGCTGCAGTGATGGTTGACTTTCTAAAGCTTTCTCCCATCTCCTGACTGCATCCCTGGAGCTCATCCACAGTGATCTTTGGGTTCTTCTTTATCTCTCTCAACAAGGCTCTTCTCCCCGGATTGTTCAGTTTGGCCGGACGGCCAGCTCTAGCAAGGGTTCTGGTGTCCCAAACGTCTTCCATTTAAGGATTATGGAGGCCACTGTACTCTTAGGAACCTTAAGCGCAGCAGAAATCTTTTTTTAACCTTCGCCAGATCTGTGCCTTGCCACAATTCTGTCTCTGAGCTATTCAGGCAGTTCCTTTGACCTCATGATTCTCATTTGCTCTGACATGCACTGTGAGCTGTAAGGTCTTATATAGACAGGTGTGTGGCTTTCCTAATCAAGTCAATATGGGCTGCTGTGTGTGCATTTAATGAGGGAAAAAAATTAACTTAAAAGATTTTAGCAAATGGGTGCAATATAACAAAGAGTGAAAAATTTAAGGGAGTCTGAATACTTTCCGTACCCAATGTAATACTGAAGGTTTTAATAATTGTTTTGTTTTTTTTGTTTGTTTTTTTCTTTTTAGGTTAAAGTGTCCCACACCATTACTGCTAATGTGTAGTTAACGTTTTGTCTTTTAACAGTTAAAGCCCTGTTAGTCACGCTCAGGTAGAGGAATTGTCAAATAGGTCATTCTTTCACTCATTACCTCAAAAAAAAAACAGGACAACATAAACCAACAATAAATGTTACAGCTAAATAAGGTACACATTCCAAGAACGACTGTTAACATACACAGAAACAACAACGACATTTAACGTAACAATAAGGACGTTAATTGTTGCAACAAGAACAAAAAAAAAAAGATATATATCCACATTGCATTGTGGAAATCGCACGGCTTGACGTCACGTATGCTTGTTTTCGTTAGCATTAGCAGCTGGCTATGAGCGATCACGCAAATACTTAGACGGCGGGCCGGGCATGCACTGTCTGGGCTTCCTGTACATTACAGTCTGGATTAGTCAGTGTAGTGTTCTCAAGAATCTGTCTTGTACTGGGTTTCTTTTTTTATTCACTTTATTTACCAATCGATCAGCACACATCTAGCATATATTCGACATGAAACTACATTATTTTTCCTGTCCTTTTCGTCGCCTATTTTTGACGTAATAGTTTTACATAGTTCCGACTGGATAAGATTTTATTTTTAGAACAAGATGACAAACTTGTGTTCCTTTTTTTTAAATTAATGCCTTATGTTTTTGATACAAGAAATGCCAAGTTTAAACTGAAATCTATTTATATTTGGGTTTGAAATTGCGTTTCGGTCACGACCCACAGTTCGTGACCATAGGTGAGGGTAGGAACGTAGATCGACCAGTAAATCGAGAGCTTCACCTTTCAGCTTAGCTCCTTCTTTACAAAGTCCGCATCACTGCAGACGCTGCACCAATCCGCCTGTCGATCTCCCGTTCCATTCTTCCCTCACTCGTGAACAAGACCCCAATATACTTGAACTCCTCCACTTGGCGCAGGATCTCATCCCCGACCTGGAGAAGGCATGCCACCCTTTTCCGACTGACGACCATGGTCTCAGATTTGGAGGTGCTGATTCTCGTCCCAGCCGCTTCACACTCTGCTGCGAACTGCTCCAGTGAGAGTTGGAGATCACGGCTTGATGAAGCCAACAGAACCACATCATCTGCAAAAAGCAGAGATGCAATTCTGAGGCCACCAAACCGGACCCCCTCTACGCCTCAGCTGCGCCTAGAAATTCTGTCCATAAAGGTTATGAACAGAATCGGTGACAACGGGCAGCCTTGGCGGAGTCCAACCTTCAGCGGAAACGAGTCCGACTTACTGCCGGATATGCGGACCAAACTCTGACTCCGGTCGTACAGGGATCGAACAGCCCGTATCAGAGGGTTCTGTACCCCACACTCCCGAAGCACCCCCCACAGGGCCCCCCCAGGGACACGGTCGAACGCCTTCTCCAAGTTCACAAAGCACATGTAGACTGGTTGGGCAAACTCCCGTGCACCCTCGAGGACCCTGCCAAGGGTGTAGAGCTGGTCCACTGTTCCACAGCCAGGACGAAAACCACACTCCTCCTCCTGAATCTGAGATTCAACTTCCCAACGGACCCTCCTCTACAGCACCCCTGAATAGACCTTACCAGGGAGGCTGAGGAGTGTGATCCCCCTGTATTTGGAACACAACCTCCGGTCTCCCTTCTTAAAAAGGGGGACCACCACCCCAGTCTGCCAATCCAGAGGCACTGTCCCCGATGTCCATGCGATGTTGCCGAGGCGTGTCAACCAGGACAGCCCTACAACATCCAGAGCCTTGAGGAACTCTGGGCGAATCTCATCCACCCCCCCAGGGACACGGTCGAACGCCTTCTCCAAGTCCACAAAGCACATGTAGACTGGTTGGGCAAACTCCCATGCACCCTCGAGGACCCTGCCAAGGGTGTAGAGCTGGTCCACTGTTCCACGGCCAGGACGAAAACCACACTGCTCCTCCTGAATCTGAGATTCAACTTCCCGACGGACCCTCCTCTACAGCACCCCTGAATAGACCTTACCAGGGAGGCTGAGGAGTGTGATCCCCCTGTAGTTGGAACACAACCTCCGGCCTCCCTTCTTAAAAAGAGGGACCACCACCCCAGTCTGCCAATCCAGAGGCACTGTCCCCGATGTCCATGCGATGTTGCCGAGGCGTGTCAACCAGGACAGCCCTACAGCATCCAGAGCCTTGAGGAACTCTGGGCGAATTTCATCCACCCCTGGGGCCTTGCCACCAAGGACCTTTTTAACCACCTCTGTGACCTCAACCCCAGAGATAGGAGAGCCCGCTTCAGAGAACCCAGACTCTGCTCCCTCATGGGAAGGCGTGTCTTGTGAGCCGGTATTCTCCCCACCGGCTCACAACGTCCCGAGTCGAGGTCAGCAGCGCCCCATCCCCACTATATGCAGTGTTGATGGTGCACTGCTTCCCCCTCCTGAGACGCCGGATGGTGGACCAGAATTTCCTCGAAGCCGTCCGGACGTCTTTCTCCATGGCCTCTCCGAACTCCTCCCATACCAGAGTTTTTGCTTCAGCGACCACCGAAGCTGCATTCCGCTTGGCCAGCCAGTAGCCATCAGCTGCTCCAGGAGTCCCACAGGCCAAAAAGGCCCGATAGGACTCCTTCTTCAGCTTGACTGCATCCCTCACCGTTGGTGTCCACCAACGCGTTTGGGGATTGCCGCCACGACAGGCACCAACCACCTTACGGCCACAGCTCCGGTCGGCCGCCTCAGCAATGGAGGCGCGGAACATGGTCCACTCTGACTCGATGTCCCCCGCCTCCCCGGGAACATGAGCAAAGGTCTCTCGGAGGTGGGAGTTGAAACTCCTTCTGACAGGGGATTCTGCCAGACGTTCCCAGCAGACCCTCAAAATACGTTTGGGCCTGCCACGTCGGATCGGCATCTTCCCCCACCATCGGAGCCAACGCACCACCAGGAGGTGATCAGTTGACAGCTCCGCCCCTCTCTTTACCCGAGTGTCCAAGACATGCAGCCGAACATGGTGTTCGTTATGGACATTCTGTGATGAGCACAGAAGTCCAATAACAGAACACCGCTCGGGTTCTGATCGGGGGGCCGTTCCTCCCAATCACACCCTTCCAGGTCTCACTGTCATTGCCCACGTGAGCATTGAAGTCCCCCAGCAGAACGATGGCGTCCCCAACGGGAGCGCTCTCCAGCACCCCCTCCAAGGACTCCAAAAAGGGTGGGTACTCTGAACTGGTGTTTGGTGCATAGGCACAAACAACAGTCAGGACCCGTCCCCCCACCCAAGGTCCCCGCCTTCGACCACCGCCCAGCTCGCACTGCACCCGACCCCTATGGCCCCTCCCACAGGTGGTGAGCCCATGGGAAGAAAAACTGAAAACCTTGTCTGTTTAATGTCACTTCAGGAATAAAGTGAGAAAAGTAAGTCATAGCATCGCATTTTCGTAGAATAACTGAAAACCTACTATCAGTCGGTTTTAAAGGAGCAATAAAGATTTTAGATTTTAGGTGATCAACCAACATAAAGTATCACATAATTGTTAAGTGGAACGAGCATGATACATGTAAAAAAAAAAAAAAAAAATTTTTAAAAAGACACATTCTGAGAAATGTGGAGTGTGTTTGTATTCAGCCCCCCTGCGTCAAATACTTTTAAAAGCACTTTTCACTGCAATTACAGCTGCAAGTCTTTTGGTGTATGTCTCTACCAGCTTTGCACATTTAGACACTGACATTTTTGCCCATTCTTTGCAAAATAGCTCAAGCTCAGCCAGATTGGATGGAGAGCACCTGTGAAAACATCCATCCATCCAGTGGCTCGCAAACCTCTTTCACGAAGTATCACTAAAAAAAAATACTTGGCTTTCCACGTACCATCATCATGGCCAACATACAGTAGTGCAGTAAGGCTAAGTGTTTATAAAAACCGAGACAATGGTTTTATTCTTTAAAGGATTATTGTCAGGAATGCAAGACATTGTTACATTATGCAGTTTGAACAGTAACATTACACTCTGTGGATCCCAAACTTATCCGAAGAATATAGAACAGCTGTATGTAATAATGATGTTCTTTTTTTAAACATTTATACAGGCTGTATGCATAACCACAAGTAAAAATTCTCACAGTATCCAAAACTTCAATGTCTTCCTTCTGAAACAGAAACACACACATAAAAACAAAAGGGAGAACAATACCATTAAGCGTAAAACAAAAGGGAGGAAATGCATTTAAACAGAACAGCTGTAATTAAACCATCCGACATCAAATTGATGACAACCAAATGAGCTTAATGGGCGTGTTTGCCTCTTTAAACACAGGCTCAGCCACCCTGCCTGCTTCTATCGTTTTTTTATGATAAGTGAAGAAAAGCCTTTCTCACAAACATAGGTGGTCAGAAAAGAAAGGAGAGAGCTTTGGCGAAAAAGGTAAACACAGTTGCTCCCCGATTGTGTGAGGCTTACCGGTTCTGGCGACGAAGAGGCTGTCATGGTACGAAGATCCTTTGTTTTGGCTATACTTGTACCACAATACCCTCAAAAGCTCAATAGTGGACTTTGATTGTTGCAATTCATGTTTTCGTAAAGAAAATCAGCCAATTTGTCCATAAGTGCTATGTATTTTGTCACAAGGTGCCATTTGATGAATTAATTGCTGCACTTGGCCACAAATAAAGAGAGACGGCTTGTGCTGTTTGTTGCTGCTGAGGGGACTTAATTGGTTCTGCTACAGTAGCCACAGCACAGCTGTTGTTGTTTATTCCCACTTTTCTTTGCAGGCTGAAGTCATGCTAATGGTTTGTCCGAGCTCATCATTGTTTCGTTTTTGCGAATAAACCTGCTGTGTGTCTAACTTTGAGAATCAACGACTCTAATGAGCACTTTGGAATGGAAGTAAACACCGACAAAACCAAGGACGTCAACCAAACACCACCTGGACAAACCTCCTCAAAGACCAATGTTAGCATCAATGAAACGCCCCTTGATGAAGATGAACATTTCTCCTACCTTGGTAGCATTCTCTCAAAAACACCGACGTGTACAAAGGACATTGAAAAGCGCATAAAAGCAGTATGCATTGCCTATGAGCGCCTTAAGGCTTTTTTTATACTCGCGCGGGTGGCTATCCCGCACGCAGTTTGACTTTATATTCGAGCACAACCCACACATGCAGTTTTGAAAATGTACTGCAGTTTTCCTCCAAGTCGGGGGTGTCGCTACGGCTGGTATTGGCTAAGACGCGACAGGGTGGAGTTTCCTCTGCATTCTTTTGGCCATTTCCGGTAGCCGTTTTTACTTTCCTTTCTGTAACAAGGAACAAAGCAACAACAATGGCGACCGTGGAACAGCGTCTGCTAGAACAAATGGTGAGATGACCAGATGATACCTTTTAATTATGCTGCAAAATTGATCAAGAAGGCGTAGGTGGTATGTGGAACCGAGAGGAATGCTGAGTACGTCATCACAGCATGCGACTAAAACGAACCAATCACGACAGATGATGTCCGCGGCATTCTCCGCGCAGCAACAATTTTTGCCGTGTGCGCGTCAAGTGACGCAGTGGGGCCACGCGGGCCAATGAGTCGGTCACATGATGCAACGCGAGCGTGGGAGTCTAAAGAGGCCATCGCGTCTTAACCATGCACTATCGATGCACACAAAATTCATGGTCTTTCGGGCTGTTTTTCTTTCTACCCTTGTCTGCGCCTGTAAAATGGGGACCTTGTACCGACGCGACATCAAGCATCTTGAAAGTTTCCAACAGAGGAAGCTAAGACAAATACTCTGCGCACTCTGGGAGGATTGGCTTTCATACATTGAACTCCTTAAGTGTGCTATGCTGCCTAGCGTTGAAGCCACCATCTTGCAATACCGCCTTTGTTGGACAGGACATGTCGTATGGATGGACCCAACCAGATTACCTCGAATCATGCTACATGCTGAGCTTGACTCAGGAAAGAGACCATGGAAAGCCAAAACTGCACTACAAGGACAGGATAAAATGCTCCCGGATGCAAGTTAGTGTTGACCTGAGATCTTGCCACTGAGAGAGCAGCTTGGAGAAGAAATGTTTTTGTTGTCACAGACTCGTATGAAAGGACCAGGAAACACGGGATGAAGATAAATGTAAACGAGGACTTGAAAAATTGAACCAACCACGCACCCCACCCACTATAGCATGTGACTTCTGCCCACCACTATTCCACCATAGGCTGGGCCTGCAAAGCCACATCCGCCATTGACCTCACATACAGATGGCAACATGCTAACTACAGACGAAACCAATGCTCAGGCACGAGCTGGAGCTAATTAATTTGCGTACCACCAGAGCTCTTTGAGAATCACTGATCGAAACCATTCCATTGTAGCTCTAGCTTTATGTTTGGGTTCATTGTCTTGCTGGAACATGAATCTCCTTCCCAGTCTCAAGTTGTCTGCAGCCTCCAACAGGTTTTTGTCCAGGATTGCCCTTTATTTAGCTCCATCCATCTTCCCATCAACACTGACCAGCTTCCCTGCCCCTGCTGAAGAAGAGCATCCCCGCAGCATGATGTTGCCACCACCATGTTTCACAGTGGGGATGGTGTGTTCAGTAGGGATGGGAACTGATATGATTTTTTTTCGATTCTCAAATTTGTAGTTTGGAGGCGGAAAAAAAACATCCAGGGAACTTCAAATAGATAAAAAAAAATAATAATAATAATTCCATGACTAAAACAAAATTTTAAAAACACCCGCTGAATATTATGCCCAGGCTTCTCATGATCATAAAAATGGCGTTCCAGCGTATTGTCAGAACAGAGAAACCAAACATAAATTTCTGATATTTTGGAATGCATTAATAATGAATGCCGTGCAAAACATTGACTGCAATACTGCCCAGATTTTTCAGTATTTACATGTAACCTTCAGAGTCATTAAATGAAACCAGCTTACTGGGTGATGTTTTTTGTTTTGTTTTTTTGTTTTGTTTTTTTTTGGTTTTCTATGAATAGGTACCTGGTTTCTCTGAGTACAATCAAGCCCATGTGTGACCTTCTCACCGTGATGGACTCTAAGATCGTGCAGGTCTCTCTGAATGGTCTGGAGAACATCCTCCGACTGGGAGAACAGGAGGCCAAAAAGAATGGAACAGGCATCAACCCTTACTGTGCACTTATCGAGGAGGCTTACGGTACAGCTCTGCATCTTAGCCCACAGCTTGCACAGTAGAACATGGACAGTAATACCAATAATAAGAAATTCCTAAAACACTCACTGGACACTTCATTAGGTTAGTCTAGGTTTAGCTTCAGTAAGAAATACATAAAACATTTTGATTATAAACATAATGCTCAGTTTTGATGGAAACTCAGTTGTTTTGATTACACACACCATCAAATCAAATTACTTTTGTGCTTGCAACGCGTCATTCTGAGATTGGTTTCTGATCCTTTAGTTGCACAAAGACTACATCTCAGAATAACAAAGTGCAAGCGAAAATGAGGAACAAATTGTGAGAGTACTGCATGATTTTAGATGAAGACAATGTACCACACCAGATCCCTTCTGGATTCTCCCACACTAGAAAGAAGCACAAACGATTTCGTGTAGTTGCTCAATCTAGTGGACAAGTTTTTATGTTACAGCCTCCTAGGCAAGTCTGTATAGCTACTCTGACAAAACAATTTTTATAGAAAATACCACTTTAGCGCACCATGACATTTCAAATACTGTTAACCGTAAATACAAAAAAGAACCTATTTTTATTTAATTGAATTAAAACTCTTCTAAAGGGGGTCCTCTGTTTACGACTGTCCCGAGATTTAAACTTACAAGTGACGTGTAATGAATTAGTTAGCACAGCAGCACGCTCAGTTACCACTGTACGTTTTCATTTGACTGTCCTAAATTTATGACTCAGAAGTTGTTTTTCAAGTATTATATTAACAGTACTGACTTTACTACTGTGTTTGCATAGGTTAGTGATAGTCTACGGCGCATTCCGACTTGTGTACAAATTCCGGTTACGATGGAAAACACGAGCTTTCACATCAGTAAGACAGTAAGTAAAAGACAAATAATTGAGGAACATTTTGGGGCAGATATGAAGGGTGCACACAGTTGGTAGTTTGAAATTCTTTATGCAGACGCTTTCTTTGACGTTAACACTTTGGCACCACCACTTGTTGACGTAGCGACGCATCCCTACTTGCCAGTGACACCGGCAACCCTGTCCAGGCGAAAAGGCTCTCCGAACCCGTTAATGGACAATTGCGTATCAGTGCCTCAATCCGAAAGCTAAGTTTCCGCTTTGGCTAGTAGACATTCGTCCCTGAACTCATCTTGAAACCCGTGTATGGGCTCGCTCCATCCATTTATTTCGGGGTGACTGAGCATTGGGGAAGATTAGTGACAAAAGTGGTATGAAAGAGAGTGATTTTCTCTAAGATGATTCCGGAAATAATTTATTCCAACTAGGAATAAGGCTGTAATGTAAGAAAATGTGGAGCAAGTGAAGTGCCGTAAATACTTTCCAGTTGCAATGTATATTCAGGTCTTACAATGTGATCTGTCTGACAATTAATAGTTTCTACTGACTTTCAAACAGTTTATGATTGTGAATTTAAAATTTGATCCCGCTCCATGACATTTCATCCTTCCTTCTTGTGTGTACTTGCACATCAGGCTTGGACAAAATCGAATTCCTCCAGAGTCACGAGAACCAGGAGATCTACCAGAAGGCCTTTGACCTGATTGAGCACTACTTCGGTGTGGATGAGGAAGATGCCAGCCTGGCGCCACAGGTGGACCAGGGTCAGGGGCAGTTCATCTTTCAACAGCAGGAAGGACCCATGGAGGGTTTCCAGCTCTAACATCACCTCACCTTTACTGCTTTATCAATGTCCTTATGTCAAGGATCTTGTTATCAGATGAACTGGGTCCTGACCTAATCTCTCCTGGGCCGGCTCCACCAGCTCCCCCCAGACCATCCATGTCCTCTAGGCCTTCAAAACATCAAACATCTCTGAAATGACTTGGAGATTTGTGAATATTGAGGTAAATGTGAGAGGCCCATTGATGCTTCCCGAGATGAGTGAGCCTGTAAGAGGCGCTCGTACCTGCAGTTAGGGAAAACAAAGCATCCGATTTTGGTATAATTCATCTTATTTGTCATTTGGTTTCCTTTGATATTTTCTATTATGAAACCTGTCAATGCTACTAATGTCATAATTGGAAACCAGTCTCATAATTCACATTCAGATCCCTATTGAAATGTGAAATTACCTCTTTAGTCCTCATACGGAAAGGGAGGTAAAAATCCCTCAACAGTCAGATAGGATTTTATTCTGTTATGATCTAAGTTTGCAAGGGGTGCCTGTCAGAAGACTAAGCAGGTTCTGAATGTAATTACAGTACAACTGTAATTCATCAGAGACCCCCTTCCTCTTGCTGGGTTCCTTTATTTATTTCTTGTGTGACAGCTGAGTAGCTCATGTTATTCCAGTTTACAGTTCAGGCTGAGTTTCCTCTTAAAAACTATTTTTTCTTTCCATTCATAGCACGGCAGGATTGCTGCCTGTCATATCGTGCATCATGAGCAAAGATCTCATTCAAGAATTGTAGCCTGAACTAGCAAAATAATTGGTATGGAATGATTCAGGGCGGCACGGTGGACCGACTGGTTAGAGCGTCTACCTCACAGTTACGAGGACCGGGGTTCAATCCCCGGCCCCGCCTGTGTGGAGTTTGCATGTTCTCCCCGTGCCTGCGTGGGTTTTCTCCGGGCACTCCGGTTTCCTCCCACATCCCACAAACATGCATGATAGGTTCATCGAAGACTCTAAATTGCCCTTAGGTGTGAACATGTGTGCGAATGCTTGTTTGTTTGTATGTGCCCTGCGATTGGCTGGCAACCAGTTCAGGGTGTGCCCCCGCCTGCTGCCCGCTATTAGCTGGGATAGGCTCCAGCACTCCCGCGACCCTTGTGTGGATCAGCGGCTCAGAAAATGGATGGCTGGATGGAATGATTCAGTAGGGTTGATTTATTTGGAGGGCTTTGTATATCGTATACATATGTGCAAGAGTGTAAAGAAACTATTTAAATGGCAATGGGATGGTATGTATGAAGTTATAGTGTTTACAGTCATGAGTGCTTCTTGACACCTCCATAATTAGGATGAGGTTCACCTACTCTGAACTTGTATGCTTATTTTTTTTCCACTTCATAATGAGACTTGGTGGCTAAAGTTGTGTAATAGAAGCGCAGTGTTATTGTTGTTTTTTTTATACTTGATTCTATCCCCCTCAACTATACGTTAACCATTTTTCCTGCACATAAATGCACAATTGATTACTGCAATGTTAATTGGTGGACAACAAGATATCTATATTTACATGAAAACATTTGTAATGCAGAACTTATTTCATCTAGCACATTCAACAGTGTATAGTTTTCTAATGTTTCTAGTTTGTATGCTCGTATATAATTCTTTGTTTTATTAGTACAGTTCTTGTTTGAGAATTCATTTGCTGTGTTGTGGCTCTCAGTAGAAATCCTGTTTGACATCCAGCAGTCTGCGTACAGGTGAGACATATCATGTAGCCAGACTTTGAGGCTTTAATTTTGGACTATTGAGTCACACGACGCCTGGAAGTGAAGTTGTATTATGGTGCTGGCAATGCCTGTGTCTGGAATACACACGTAATTGTGTCTGGCAAGCACTAATAAATTGACCCGCTGCTGGATACAGACTCCACCCATGTTCCTTTTTGTTGCACTAGGAGTTCAAATGTTTATTATATATACATTACGTGTTGTTATTTACTCTTTAGGTAACTAAACCCATTCGATAACGTACTGCCACCGGTCCCCAGCCACAGAGCCGTGGACTGGTATCTGTCCGTGGACGATTTTGTACTGGGCCGCACAGAGAAACTGAACAAAAAAAATTTTTATTGATGCGTTTTGATTTGAAAATACAGCTCTGGAAAAAAAACACTGCAAAATTATTAGTTTATCATAACTCCCAATTTCCAGATGCTATACTGTCATTTAGTGCATTTCTTTCCAGGGGGCAGGGAGGACTGTTTTATTTAACTCAATGTTTTTCCAGAGCTGGAGGTGTATTCCCCTGTGCTTCTCTACATGTCAAGCTGCTCCTCTTGGTCATGTCATGCAGCTGTATAAAGTAAGCCCACAAACTAGCAAACATTTGTACGAAAAAGACACCTAGTGAATGGGAAAAGGCCAAATGATGTTACTGAAGAAGAGCCTATAAAACCTCCAAGAAAAAAATGCACTGAAAAGACAATGTCAGCAGTCCTAATTTATCGTTAGAGGTGAGTCTCGCACACCAACCGTGCTCTGTGGATGTCTGGCAAGAAGCTTGCAAATGAGGCAATGAAGCATTCAAAATTGCTTTAAAAATGCTCTGAATACCTTGCTTTCATTTCCAATATAATATTTTTGTGATGCAGGATGTTCTGCAATGACTGCAACCAAAACAAAATTGCATGTCATTACCCCCAAAATGGTACCGGCTTGCTGAAAAGGATCAAGCACAGGGCGTCCACTAATTGCAGCCACTATATTAAGTGTAATGGAGAGTTGTATTTCAAAATGTTTGTTTTTATGCCGGTCTGTCAAAATATTGTTTTGCATGAAACCGGTTTGTGGTGCAGAAAAGGCTGGTCTCAAACCATAAATGCTGTAAGGCTACGAGCCCTATTTGCTAACTTCAATAGACACTATATTGCCAAAAGTATTCGCTCACCTGCCTTGACTCACACATGATTTTAAATGATATCCCATTCTACAGTGCCATGAAAAAGTATTGGCCCCTTTCTCAAATTCTTATATTTTTGCAGTTTCCCCACTTCATTGTTTAAGATCATCAGACAAATATAACCCAAGTTAATGATTTTATTAATTAAATAAATATATGTATTCAACGCTCATTAGCCCTGTGTGAAAAAGTAATGGCTCCCTAAACCTAATAACTGATTGGGCCATCCTTAGCAGCAACAACTGCAATCAGGAGTTTTCTATAGCTGGCAATGAGTCTTTCAGATCTCTGTGGAGATATTTTGGCCCACTCTTCCCTGCAGAATTGTATGAATTCAGCAAAAATTGAGGGTTTTCGAGCAGGGACGGCCTTTTTAAGGTCATGCCACTGCATTTCAATCGGATTCAAGACTGGACTTTGACTAGGCCACTCCAAAACCTTAATTTAGTTTTTTTTTAATAGCCATTCAGAAGTTGACTTGTTGTTGTGTTTTGGATCGTTAACCTGCTGCAGAACCCAAGTGCGCTTCAGCTTGAGGTCACGATCTGATGGTTGAACATTCTCCTTTAGGATTTTCTGGTAAAGAGTAGAATTCCTATTTCCATCAATCACAGTAAGTTGTCCAGATCCTGAAGAAGCAAAGCAGCCCAATACCGTCATACTACCACCACCATGTTTCTGTTGGTGTGATGTTCTTTTTCTGAAATGCTGTGCTACATTTATGCCAGATGTAATGAGACACACACCTTCCAAAAAGCTCAACTTTCATCTCGTCAGTCCACGTAATATTCTCCCCAAAGTCTTGGGAATCGTTGCTTTTTTTTTTTTTTTTTTTTGCAAAACTAAGATGAGCCTTTGTTCTTTTTGATCAGCAGTAGTTTTCGCCTTGGAAGTCTGCCATGGATGCCATTTTTGCCCACTCTCTGCCTTATTATTGTGTCATGAACATTGACCTTAACTGAGAAAAGGGAAGCCTGCAGTTCTTCAGAAGTTGTCCTGAGTTATTTTGTGGCCTCCTGGATGAGTCATTCCTGTTCTCTTGATGTAATCTTTGTAGGCCGGCCACTCCTGCGAAGGTTCACCACTGTTCCATGTTTTCTCCATGTGAGGATAATGGCTCTCCCTATGGTTCGCTGGAATCCTAAAGCTTTACAAATGGCTTTTGTAATCCTGTGCAGACTGATGTCAACTACTTAATTTCTCGAATGTTCTGGAATTTCTTTGGATTGTGTCATTCTGTTACAGCTTTTTTACCTTTTATCCGACAGATTCTGTTTGTGATTTCTTGATTGAACAGGTCTGGAGGTAATCAGGCTTGGGTGTGATCAGGGAAAATTGACCAAAAATTGTGATTAGCCACCATTAACTCATGTTTTAACAAGGGGGGGTAATTACTTTTTTCACAGGGCCAGACAACTTTGAATATTTTTTTTTTCATTAATAAATGAAATCATTTAAAAACAGCACTTTAAGTTCACTTGGGTTATATTTGTCTGATATTTACATTTGTTTGATGATCTTAAATAAAGTGGGGAAACTGCAAAAATTTGGGTGAGGTCACACAGTGATGTTGGACGAGAAGGCCTGACTCACTGTCCCCTCAAAATCAACCCAGAGGTGTTCTATCGGGTTGAGGGCAGGACTCTGTGCAGGCCAGGAAAGTTCACCCATACCAAATTCTATCATCCATGTCTTTATGGACCTTGTTTTGTGCACTAGCGCACAGACATGTTGGAACAGGAAGGGCTAATCCCCAAACTGTTTGACTGTCCAAAATTTCTTGGTATGCTGAAGCATTCAGAGTTCCTTTCACTGGAACTCAGAGGCTAATATTTTGGACATTTCCAACTTTGTGGGAACAGTTTGGAGATGGCCCCTTCCTGTTACAACATGAATGTGCATCAGTGCACAAATCAAGGTCCATAAAGACATGGATGAGTTTGATGTGGATGAACTTGACTGGCCTGCACAATCGTGGCCTCAACCCTATAGAACACTTTTGGATGAGTTAGAGTGGAGACTGAGAGCAAGACCTTCTCGTCCAACATCAGTGTGTAACCTTACAAAATCCTTCTGGAAAAATGGTCAGAAATTCATTTTTTTGTTTGTTTTTTCCCCCATTTTTAAACCTGTTCAGCTGCATGGCCTTGCAGAATGATAGATCTGTATGACTTTGTGCTGGAACAGTTTTGCTGTACAACAGGGGAGTTTGAAATCCTCCCTCTGCTTAATTTTTTAATTTTTTTAAATTAATCTGATGTTTATTAAAAATGCAGCCAGACAGAAAGGGTTTTAGAGGACAGAGTGGACTAGGGGTGAGAACCACAGCAGAACAATAGTGCGACAGTCTCGATATTTAAAAACAAGTAACATGACAACCGTTATTTGTAGATTGGGGGGTGGGGTGAAGGGGTTGGAGTGGGGACACCCGGTGAGGACATGCAATAACTAACCAAGAGAACCAGATAAGAGAGGACAGAAGAGGGTAGGACAGGATGTGGGAAAATGAGGAAGGCAGTGCTACTCTCGAGTGGTGTAGTGGGATTCTTTTTAGTGTCTAAACACCTGTAAGAACTTGTGAGTTGATAGGTTAGTATAACCTCTGTTGTTATAAGTGATCCCAGCACAAGTGATTAAAGTCGAAAGTGTTTCTATCGAACTTATTAGTGATTGAACACGATATCACATGCATGTTAGTCAACCTGTGTACGGACTTGCTGAGCCAGCACATCGAGGACGGGTGAGCCCGGCCCCCCACCCGCACAAGTGGGGGCAGTCAGCGAGCGCGTCCAGCAGAGGACCCAACAATAGGGACGTCACCGACCACCCAAGTCTCAGGGATGTCCTGAGCCCGACTGAAGCTCCCCGACCTATCTCAAGGGGAGGGGCAAGGGCACCGGACCACTACCCCACACAAACAACCCCCCAGCCGACCCACCACCCAGCGAGCCCCACTGCCGCCACCCCCCACATCACCCCCGGAGAGCATGGGGGGCCCAGCCATCAACAAGGCCCAACGCAGGAGCCAGCAGCCACCCAAAAAAAAAAAATTCCGCCAAAACCAGCCCAAGTTAAGCACCCGTCGTGAGTAGGGTTGGGCATCAAGAATCGAGAACCAACCGGGACCAACGCCCCGGCCCCCCCAGAGCCACCCAAACACCCCAGCCCCGACACCCCGAAGAAGAAGCTGCGAAAAAAACAGAAGTGGCGACGAAAACAACGCAGAAGAACGCGCATAAAGACGCGCCAGCGCCCAACGACGGTGAACAAAAGCACGCCCCAACCCCGCCAAAATTAATGACCAGCCGCCCCAGTGCAACACCCGGAACAAGACCATACCGCGCAAAGGAGGCCTCCACGACGCGCAGCGCTCCAAGGACCCAGCCCACACCGCACAGAGCCCCACCGAAGCCAATCCACAGTCAACCGGGCGAGTGAAACCACAAAACACGTCCATGCCAACACTAAAACAGCCAACAAGGTAAACGGCTGGCCACACCCCCACACCAAGGGTCCCCAGCGCCCACTCCAGTCCCCAAACCAACAAAAGAGTCGACAACAGAAAGAGGGGGGGAAAAAAACTCAATACCGAGCCAATACACCACTGAAGCAGCCCTACACAGCAATGAACCGGGACAAAGCCCACACAAACGCCGCGCCCCACCGGTGAAAGCCGGGAAAGGAACCAGTGTTCCACAGCACCCGGCCCCACCCATCACAAAAAGGAAAAAAAAAAAAAGGAAGAAATCACTGCCGTGCGAAGCCCCCCCATCAATCCCCCGTGCCAAAATGTCGAGCCCCAGTGCACACTTTCTAAAATAGGAAGCCAAAAACCCCATACACAAACCACCCGACGCCATGAAGCAGCCCAAAACAACCACATCAACAACGGTACATCCAACCCCCAGTCGAAACACCAACCAATGTCAAGACTCCATCGTTCTGCTGGGGGACTTCAATGCTCACGTGGGCAATGACAGTGAGACCTGGAAGGGCGTGATTGGGAGGAACGGCCCCCCTGATCAGAACCCGGGCGGTGTTCTGTTATTAGACTTCTGTGGTCTTCACGGCAGCTTTGGTGGTCGCTGAAGCAAAAAGCATGGGAGGAGTTCGGTGAGGCCATGGAGAAAGACCTCCGGACGGCTTCGTAGAAATTCTGGTCCACCATCCGGCGTCTCAGGAGGGCAAAGCAGTGCACCATCAACACTGTGTATAGTGGGGATGGGGCGCTGCTGACCTCGACTCAGGACGTTGTGAGTCAGTGGGGAGAATACTTCGAAGACCTCCTCAACTGCACCGACACGCCTTCCCATGAGGAAGCAGAGTCTGGGTTCCCTGAGGCAGGCACTCCTATCTCTGGGGTTGAGGTCACCGAAGTGGTTAAAAAGCTCCTTGGTAGCAAGGCCCCGGGGTAGATGAGATTCGCCCGGAGTTCCTAAAGGCTCTGGATGTTGTGGGGCTGTCCTGGTTGACACGCCTCTGCAACATCGCGTGGACATTGGGGACAGTGCCTCTGGATTGGCAGACGGGGGTGGTGGTCCCCCTTTTTAAGAAAGGGGGACCGGAGTGTGTGTTCCAACTACAGGGGGATCACACTGCTCAGCCTCCCTGGTAAGGTCTATTCAGGGGTGCTGGAGAGGAGGGTCTGTCGGGAAGTCGAATCTCAGATTCAGAAGGAACAGTGTGGTTTTCGTCCTGGCTGTGGAACAGTGGACCAGCTCTACACCCTCGGCAGGGTCCTCGAGGGTGCATGGGAGTTCGCCCAACCATTCTACATGTGTTTTGTGGACTTGGAGAAGGCGTTCGACCGTGTCCCTCGGGGAGTCCTGTGGAGGGTGCTTCGGGAGTATGGGGTACCAAACCCCCTGATACGGGCTGTTCGGTCCCTGTACGACCGGAGTCAGAGTTTGGTCCGCATATCCGGCAGTAAGTCGGACTCGTTCCCGGTGAGGGTTGAACTCCGCCAAGGCTGCCCTTTGTCGCCGATTCTGTTCATAACTTTTATGGACAGAATTTCTAGGCGCAGCCAAGGCGTAGAGGGGGTGCGGTTTGGTGGCCTCAGTATTGCATCTCTGCTTTTTGCAGATGATGTGGTTCTGTTGGCTTCATCGAGCCGTGAGCTCCAACTCTCACTGGAGCAGTTCGCAGCCGAGTGTGAAGCGGCTGGGATGAGAATCAGCACCTCCAAATCTGAGACCATGGTCCTCAGTCAGAAAAGGGTGGCATGCCCTCTCCAGGTCAGGGATGAGATCCTGCCCCAAGTGGAGGAGTTCAAGTATCTTGGGGTCTTGTTCACGAGTGAGGGAAGAATGGAACGGGAGATCGACAGACGGATCGGTGCAGCGTCTGCAGTGATGCGGACTTTATATCGGTCCGTTGTGGTAAAGAAGGAGCTAAGCCGAAAGGCGAAGCTCTCAATTTACCGGTCGATCTTCGTTCCTACCCTCACCTATGGTCATGAGCTGTGGGTCGTGACCGAAAGAACGAGAACAAGCGGCCGAAATGAGTTTCCTCCGCAGGGTGTCCGGGCTCTCCCTTAGAGAGAGGGTGAGAAGCTCGGTCATCCGGGAGGATCTCAGAGTAAAGCCGCTGCTCCTCCGCATTGAGAGGAGCCAGATGAGGTGGCTGGGGCATCTGATTCGGATGCCTCCCGGACGCCTCCCTGGTGAGGTGTTCCAGGCATGTCCCACCGGGAGGAGACCCCGGGGACGACCCAGGACACGCTGGAGAGACTACGTCCTTCGGCTGGCCTGGGAACGCCTCGGGATCCCTCCGGAAGAGCTGGATGAAGTGGCTGGGGAGAGGGAAGTCTGGGCGTCCCTGCTAAAGCTACTGCCCCCGCGACCCGACCCGGATAAGCGGTAGAAAATGGATGGATGGATGGCTGCAACACGTTGCAAAAATGCTGGGACAGGTGGCAAAAAAGACTGAGGAAGCTGAGGAATGCTCATCAAACACCTGTTTGGAACATCCCACAGGTGAACGGGCTAATTGGGAACAGGTGGGTGCCATGATTGGGTATAAAAGGAGCTTCCCTGAATTGCTCAGTCATTCACAAGAAAAATGGGGCGAGGTTCACCTTTGTGAACAAGTGCGTGAGAAAATAGTCGAACAGTTGAAGGACAATGTTCCTCAACGTACAATTGTAATGAATTTTTGGATTTCATCATCTACGGTCCATAATATCACCCAAAAGGTTCAGAGAATCTGGAGAAATCACTGCATGTAAGCGGCAAGGCCGAAAACCAACATTGACTGCCCGTGACCTTTGACCCCTCAGGCAGCACTGCATCAAAAACCGACATCAATGTGTAAAGGATATCCCCACATGGGCTCAGGAACACTTCAGAAAACCAATGTCAGTAAATACAGTTCGGCGCTACATCCGTAAGTGCTACTTGAAACTACTATGCAAAGGAAAAGGCATTTATCAACAACACCCAGAAACGCCACCGGGTTCTCTGGGCCCGAGCTCATTTAAGATGGACTGATGAAAAGTGTTCTGTGGTCCGACGAGTCAACATTTCAAATTGTTTTTGGAAATTGTGGACGTCGTGTCCTGCGGGACAAAGAGGAAAAGAACCATCTGGACTGTGATGAACGCAAAGTTCAAAAGCCAGCATCCGTGATGGTATGGGGCTGTGTTAGTGCCAATGGCATGGGTAACTTACCCATCTGTGAAGGCACCATTAATGCTGAGAGGTACATACAGGTTTTGGAGAAACATATGCTGCCATCCAAGCGACAGTCTTTTTCATGGACGCCCCTGCTTATTTCACCAAACCACATTCTGCACGTGTTACAACAGCGAGGCTTCGTAGTACAAGAGTGCGGGTACTAGGCTGGCCTTCCTGCAGTCCAGACCTGTCTCCCATTGAAAATGTGTGGCGCATTATGAAGCGTAAAATACGACAACGGAGACCTCGGACTGTTGAACAGCTGAAGCCTGTACATCAAGCAAGAATGGGAAAGAATTCCACCTACAAAGTTTCAACGATTAGTGTCCTCAGTTCCCAAACATTTATTGAATGTTGTTAAAAGAAAAGGTGATGGAACACAGTGGTGAACATGACCCTGTCCCAGCTTTTTTGGAACGTGTCAGTTTCAGCCTCATCACTCGATCAGACACTCTTTTCACCCCCAAGACATTATTAGCCAAATCTTCCTTTAAAATAACCCCTACTCCATTGCTCTTCCCAGTTACACTATGGTAAAATAATTTGAACCTTCTCTCTTAAACTTCTAGCCTTACTCCCTTTCCACCCGCTCTCCAGGACAAACAATACATCGTTTTCTCCTAATCATCATGTCAACCAACTCCCAAGCTATTTCTGTCATAGTCCCAATATTCGAAGTCCCCACATTCAGTTCTAGCTCTGTGCTTTCCACTTCTTTCTGCCCAAGAACCTTTTTTGCACCTTCTTCGTTTTCAACCCACAGTAGCTGAATTTCCACCGGAGCCCTGTAGGTTAAGGGTGCTCGTAGTGGACGTTGTTAACCCGGGCCACGACCGATCTGGTACAGAACTCTTTGGATGAACGCCAATATTTGTTTGACAAGGTTTTAAGGCAGATGCCCTTCCTGACGCAATGCTCTGCATTTATCCGGGCTTGGGACCGGTCCTACAGTTTGCACTGGCTTGTGCCCCCCATAGGGCTGCATTAGGAACATGGGCGTTTCTACCACCCTAAATTGAATCCTAACGCCCTTCAAATTTGAGATTTTTTATTTTATTTTTAAACTGGATGTCTTTTTTTAACAAGCGAGAAAAGTATAGAACCAAACAGTACTTGGTTGAAACATATTTTAATAACAAAAGAAAAATTTGGGTCTTTTTAGTACATGCTAACTGATGGAAAAATGTAAATACGTTATCATGTGTTGTGCTTTTCTGCTTACTTCTAGTTAGAGAAAAGTTTTCTCCCACAGGATGAGTCATGTGCTTGCAGGTGCAAGGACAAATTTGAGCTGGAGTCATCCTGTGTCTTGATAAGAAGTATTTAATTCTTCTACTGTCTCAACCACAACAAAGAGTGTTATGTGCTGATCAACAAGCATGTATGCCCCCACCTTTTGGACGTTGTAACTCATATGTAACAAGGGAACTGCCCTAAAGTAATAAAAAGAGAGAATCCGGCAGAGTGAACTCAGAAAATGGTTGGAGACTGTAACTAAGTACACTCTTGGCCGTTTTCTCCTTGCAAGTCTGAAAACTGAACGACCTCTGTGTCTGTCTTGATTTTTTTTTTTTTCCCCTTGCCCGGACCCCGGGGATGACGCCTGACACGCTGGAGAGACTACGTCTCTCGGCTGGCCTGTGAACGCCTCGGGATCCCCCCAGAAGAGCTGGAAGCAATTTCTGGGGAGAGGGAAGCCTCTGAATAACTGGGTTTGATATATTCGTAATAAATGTGCAAAAGTAATTGTTTATTTTTGGAGTGACTAACGTTAATCAGTTTCTTGTTTTGTTCTTGCCTTCTTGCCTTTACCTTTTTCACTTTTCAACATTAGTATTATTACCACTACAATGACGGAGCAACAAGGTTGTGAAGTGGTTAGCATGTCTGCCTCACACTCGAGCGGTGAATGGTTTGGTTGTTTGCATTCCCTGCAGTTGATTTGAGAGTGTACCTCTCGCCCAAAGTCAGCTAGGATCAGCTCCAGCTCACATGCAGCCATAATGAGGACAAGAAGTAAAGAAATTGGATGGATGGAAGACAAATTTGGACCATGATAATTGACATAGTTTATTGACATTCCCAAATCACAGACATAACACCTCCACAGAATAGTTGTAATGCTCTTCATGCTTTGCCATTACTGTATTCTTTGCATTTTATCTGCAATATTCATTACCAGTTAGAACTGTTTATAAGTCATGCACACACATTTTTCTTGCACAAACTTTCTAGAAGGAACACTCGTCATGTAAAGTAAATTAGTTACTATATTGTAAAATAAATACTAGCAGCACTGCTGATATTCTTCAAAATATGAATATATGAAATTCTATCCGCCACGATAAGTGGGGGAGGGTTACCGCGCCCTGCTGCGAAAAGTAAAAATCTGCGAGTCATTGACAAGGGGTTTGTAATTGCCTATTGATGGCATAAGATGGTAGTAAAGCACTTAAAACAGAGTATTGTTATTTGTATTTATTTTTTAAAGGGACTGTATGATGTCTCCAGGAGTTCCATTTTTTTTTACAGTGGCAAGTGCTCCAGTCCAAAAAGACTGGCATGCTGTTAGGAATTAATTTACTGTGGTCTGTAATAACACAGAAAAAGAATAATCATCAAAGTTCCAACACCATGCATGTAGCATGTACACAATCATGAATCCATGTTACATAAGCTACGGTGGCCGGGAAGCGCAAAACAATTTAAACAAATTGTGAAACACTTCAGCATTTCAGAAAACAAATGAACAAAAGTCGAAACAAATTAACATTTCGGAGAAGCTGAAACACTTTTTCGTGTTTTGTTGATTTATTTATTGGTTTTGTTTTTTCCCCCCTGAAATGTAACTGTTTTCAACTGTTGTAAATTTGTTTGCTGAAATGTAAATTTGTTTCAACCTTTGTTAATTTGTCGTCTGAAATGTGTCTCACAATTTATTATATTGTTTTGCACTTCCCAGCCACTGTAATAAACAACTGTATTCAGTAATTAAATTATTCAACACAATCAAATCGCATACAAATAAGGCTCATCGGTAGTATTAGCTAGCATACAAGCCAGCACAAACTGGCGTGGGCAAACAAATAGGCATACTAGCACAAATACGGTGCAAGCAATTACACTCACCTTATGTTATTTACATTCAAAAATAAATGTTAAGATAATAGAGGCAAACTGGAAACTGGACGCCATGGACTTTTAGTAGCTGCGTCGTGAGGGAAGCAAAATCAAATTTCACCGCTCACAAAACTGGACATCTCAAATGCAAACAAAAAATGCCATCGATAAATTAAACTTGACAACAACAAGATGCAAGAGTAATACTTGTATTGTTTTGGCCCGAGCATAAAAGGAGTGAACAGTTTTTGTTTTTTTTAATGAATAACGGAGGATAGGTTCTCCCCAAAATCTACAAAAAGGTGAGTTTGCGAATGCCGAATCACAAATATGCGGGGGTTCACTGTATAACATACAAAAAAAAGCTGTACAAAAATGACACTGCATATTACACGTATGAGCATATACAGTATGCAACAGTAGCACAAGCTATATTGCACAATTCGCATTAAGCTTCAAAGTAGTAGCTTACTTTTGTTTGCAGCAGGTTCTGCTGCTCAAGCTGACTATACCATCAAAGACAAGGCATATCTTTAACAATGCACCCTTCACTGCTAAATACATTACCCAAATGTCATCTTAAGCACATCAAAATTACACATCAAAAATCCAATACTTTTTTTTTGACTCCAACAGAACACAAGTAAAAAGAAGCATGGGAAAACCCCGCTAGGTTGCCCTTTGTTCAATGTGATTATATCAACAAAGCGATGACGCGACAACCCATTCTCGATTCGGATCCTCTCATTTCACTTGGAATTTTCAAAACGTAAAGGTAGGAGAAAACGTCACATTTCTGTCGAGCTTGGAGGGCAATTAGCTGGCTGCATAACTAAAATGGCGACCTTGAGGTAACAGATCCACTAAAAGGGCAAGGACTGAAAGATGGAATTTTTGGAGGCATTTATAAAAAAAAAAAAAAAAAAAAGGTTTCTCTTCACCCCTCATTTGTGTGCTGAGTCTTTGTCACACAACCAGATTGACAACTTTGTGGTTGGGGCTTTTTTTGTTTGTGTGTGTGTGCATGAAACACACCTGAGGCTGTTTCCGTTCACTCTGTGACACCAGGCATCCGATGAATTAATGCATTGTTTTTAAATCTGTTTTTAAATCTGATTTCATATGTGTGGAAATTTTCCACTGCCCTTGTAAAGAAAACACTTTTCCTTTATATCTGCATGCCATCAAGACAACAGGATGGACAAAAAGCGTTAAAAGATTAAATCACTTGCACGCACTGCAAAGTAAACTCACGTTCAAACATGGCATGCTTGACATTTAGACACTACTTCTCTTTCCTATTTATTTTATAGACGTGACCTAAGATGATGCTCTGAAATATAAAAATGAGCGCAAATATTGGATAATTTAATACTTCATAATTTATATTTCACCCCAGACAAGGATTTCAAGCGTGCAGTTTACTTATTTAAACAAGTTGTATGATAGGTGTGGACCTAGATTTAATTCTGTTCATGGCTAAACAGAGGTTTTTGGTTTGCTTTGCTTGACAAAAATCTGTCACAAGTATTTTGCCCAATACTGTTCTTGTACTTGTCACACATGGATATGTAAGGAGAATTGTTTCAACCAATACTATTTATAATGCTAATCATAATTTGACCCTGTAACAGTCTTGTGCCATTGAATGAGCCCATGTATCATTAATTACCTATCAAATGTTACTCAGCATAGACTAACGACCCCATTTTGGATCAGCATCAGAATTGCACACATTCATAGACACCCACCGCCTGCATGGGCCTTAACTGTGCAATTCATCATTCGGAAAGAAATTAAGGGACTGTAATAATAAATAATGCCCTTGCAATTGAGGAAAAAACAGAACTAACACAAAAAATAAATGGATCTGCACCTTCATCGAGTTCCAAAACAAAATGTCGTGTGTTCCATATCGACCCATGCCCCACCTCGACATAATGCTCCCTAGAAATAGTCAAGTCGCTGGTGGTATTGGTGTGGTACACAATGAATACATAGCCTCTTTGGCTTGCATGCAAAGGGAGTGACACTGTAAATGTACACTGTTCCATTACCTAAGACTTTTAATTAATTAAAAAGCCTGAGGTTAAAATAGAGCAGTGGAAGCAAACTGGTTACACTAAGTTCAATACAGATGAGCTGAGCTGCCTTTTGGGACATCACTAGAAACAATATTGTTAGAAGGCCAATAACTTTTCCACTGGTTTCCATTGTTGTTGTACAAAGCTAAAATATTTGGGTATCAAAAAGGTCACCTTCCATTACCTGGCTTTTTTTTTTTTTTTTTGAAGTTGTGCCAGTGCGTTAATGCGACAACTATGCATTTCGTGCGAACAGGATCCAGTGACATTTGTGTCCCGATGAAAAGTACAGTACTTAGTTAGCTTGTCCACATTCCTAAATGCCAATCACTGTCAACAACCTTGCTGAAGGCATTCAGGACTGCAGTTTCTTAATCCAAATTCATTGTGAGAAACACGGGACTGATCCTTCATGACCCATCTTCTTGTGTTTTCAAACTCACTGGGCATCGGCTATTCATCCATCCATTTTCTATATCACCAGTCGATCACAGGGCACATGTAGACAACTGTTCACACTCACATTTGCGCATACGGACAATTCGTTTTCGATTAAACTAACATGTCATCGCGTCATGACTCGGAAGATGACGGCATTCCCCAACACAAAGATTTTTGTTCGGAAATATCAAACGCGTTGAATATTGGAGCTCGTCGGCCCCGATCCGTTTGGGACCCTATTATCGGGACAAATCCACTCTTAACACACTTCAGACCTCAAGATAATCTTATAGCGTAATCTTATAAGGCATACAATAGTCCGTCGTTTGATGTCTTTGGTAAGGCAGAGGGAAAATCAGGACAAAAACAGCCCAATTGTCTTTATGGGTGCACTGGGACTATCACGCATGCATGCATGGCTTCGTTTTTACTGACAACCATTTTGAACATTTTACCGTAGCATGAACAATCATTTTCAAAAACTTTCAGACCCATTTTCAAATTTTTGCTCTTTCATGTTATCGTCTAACACCCTCACGAGATAGCTAATGGATGGATAGTCTTTCGTCAGGTACAGCCTAGAAGCTGAGGCTTCTTCTGTGGGAATTGTATCGATTGATGAATTTATTTTTGCCTCTGTATGAAACTTCAAAACTGTCTCTGTTACTGTAGTTTTTCTCCACAGCAGGTTTCACATCGTCCTCTATGGGTGAGGAGGACGAAGAATGTCTGACACTCTGCTGAATGTCAAGCTGTTTCTCTGACACTGAACTTCCAGACACAGAAAACGAATCTGTACTTTTTACATTATACTCATACAGTTTTTTCCTGAAAGCGCTGGTGGTGTTTTGGGCTTTTCTAAAAAGTATTATATAGCACTTAGGGAGGAAATGACAGCCTAAGATGCCGTAGTTGGAGATGAGAATGACCACCATTTCCACAGCTGGAAGATACATTCCAGATGTTGTGATGTAGATGGGCACAAAGATTAGCCAGGAGATAAGGTAAAGCAACATGCTGAAGGTAATGAATTTAGCCTCGTTGTACCGCTGTGGTAATTTACGCCCCACGAAGGCACAGATGAAGCAAACAAAAGCCAAAAGTGCTATGTAGGCCAACATCACACCAAATGCCAAATATGATCCTTCATGACAGTCTTCCAGCAGAGTTTGGGGCAGCGAAATAATCTCTTTATAAGGGCGTTTGAGGACAAGCCAGCAGATGCAAATGGTAACCTGTAATGCTACACATGCAAGGACAATCAAGTAGGACTGGTAGACTTTCTGGAGTGCACCCTGCATGTCTATATTCAACTGGAATGCAAGAAGGATCTTCAGGGATTTGACCAGGATGCAGGACACACACACAGTAAAACTGATGCCAAAGAGCACTTGTCTTGCTTTACACTGGAGGCTGCTGGGCTTACCGACAAAAAGCACGGCACTGATGTAACTGACAACCAAAGAGTACAGGATGACTTGGCTCAGGGGTCCTCCGGCGGCTCTCACCACAGGGGTGTCTCGCTTATGTATAAACAGTGCTGACACCATCAGAACCAGCAGGATGCCCAGAACAGAGAATGCCAGGAGGCACACGGCAAAGCGGTCCTGCCACTTGAAGAAGGTGAGAGTTTTGGGAAAGCAAATGGCGCTTCCCCGAGGAGACCACTCGGTGTTTCTATCACAGCTCATACATTCGTCCGTATCTGGAAGAGTGAAGAGAAGACAGAGACACAGGTTCAGAATGGATGCAGGCAGTTCCTCTTGAACAAATGAAAAAGACGATAACAATGTAAGCAAGAGTTTCAAAATATAATAAGCCAGTGAATGATTGAAATAAAATATTTTGCAACTAAATTGCGCACACATTATATCAGGAGTTTTTAGGGTGCCTTCATTTCGACTCATTACAAATAGACTAACATTTAACGTTCAGGGCCCTATTTTTGTGAATGGCGCAAATCCAGTGCAGCCAGAGCCGCGTTAGACTGGTGTTGGTAATTTCATAGACCGGCAGATCCGAGAGTGGTCCAACTGCGCCGACTTCATTTGCCACCAATCAAAGCGGCTCCTCTCATTCCCTTTAAATGTTGTGTAAAGACACCGAGATATCTGTGCGGAAGAGGACGATGTGCGAGTGCAGTGATCTGTGTCTGAGTGGAGTAGTGTCACTGCTATTGGCTGTTGTGGCAAAAGACGAAGTCAGTCTCAGTTAGTAAATACAGAATGAGCCGCTGGCAGCTAAAATATGTCTGCGTACCTCAGTGTCGGTCTGCTTGGGGCCCAATCTAATTCACCGAAATCGCGTTAGACGAGCTGCGCTGGCTGTTAGACTGAGCAGTCTGAGCAGTCATAAGTTTAGACCAACTTTCCGCCAACAAATTGTCACTCGGCCGGGCGCATCTCCAAAACCCTCGCGGCACCAGAATGCCTTGCACGAAAATATGAATCGACCGGAATTTGCACCCCGCCGCAGGTGCTCTGTCTAAGAAAACAGAGCCCTTAATGACATTGTTCTATTCCTCCCTCCAGGCAATGCGCAACTGCTTTTCAGAAAGCCCTAATCGTCACCTTCAACATTCTAACTCCGACAAACCCCAAACCTGATTTGAGCCCCGGACTAGCAGAAAGAGATTACCCGTAGTCCAGACTAGGGTCTGGAGCGTCGAGCGGGAATTCCAAACACCTGGAACACCGATAATACTAATGCACAAATGACATCATCACACCAGAATATAGCTACTACTCACGTGCTCTAGTGCTTACTACACAGTGTGTAGCATTAAGGTGATTTCGCAGGTTTGAAGGGCTTCATGATCAATAGCTTTGTTGCATATGCCCACAGCTATGCTTTCCATTCAGCGGGGCCAAGCAATGCGGTTTCACTTCCTTCATTTTTTTTAACAAACATGACCTATACTATGACAGTGATCTTTGGTCAGATAAAGTGCTTGAGTTTACAAAAACTCCTTTTCAAGCTCGAATGAACTTGTTCTGCATTAAAGGCTTGTGAATAGGCACCTTAACTAATGTAATTTCCAGTAAATGTATTAGCCTAAGGTCAAATCAAATGTTGGGATTTAATTTTATATCTTTGTCAACCAAAATCTTTTGGAATTTAAAAGCGTTGCTTATTGTGTCAAGTATTTGCCTCCAGTTAAAAGGTTATTAATTGTGAATTTACAATTACAAAGCCTGTAATTAATTTGATATATGTATCTATTTGAGTCCCACTAGGCGGCACGGTGGGTGACTCAGCGCGTCCGCCTCACAGTTCTAAGGACCCGGGTTCAAATCCGGCCTCGAGTGCGGGCCCATTCCAATTAACCGTATATGTTTATTGCACTTCATTTGTCAAATATATCGTCATAGTTTGAGATATGAACTAACTGACTGACAAACAAACACAAAATCTAGTCACCCATTTAAAGCTCATATCAAAAATTGTATAGAAAGACTAAAGAGCTTGACCTCTACCAAGAATGTGTTTCTTCCTCTATTCAGGTCTCCCACCGACAGGGAACCCATCAGGGGGTGGCCACGGCCACCCTTAGGAATTTGTTGGCTACCTCACTCGCCAATCAGTCAAATAGATCCTTGCGTCAGTCATATTTAACGGCAGAAAAGTTTTATCATCCGCCCCCCTCCGTCGACGATTGGTTCCCGGCAGACAACAATCACCTAACCACCCATCAACGAATGCCTTCGGTCACCCCACCCAAAAAATTCTGGAAGCGCTCCAGCCCAATGATACAACAGAACAGCACTCCATATTACTGCACAGTACTTTAACTCTTTAAAAAAAAAAACTTCTGTTAATAAGTGGGTAAATTTATCCGTTGAACATAAATCACATTTGTGCTTTTGCTTGGACTTAAACCGAGTTAAGCTTTACTAACAAGGTGCTTGTGCGTCTTGCTTTATTTAATTTCGAGGTGTGGCATTTGAAAGTGGTGTATTGTTCTTTGTGCTCAGAAAGACGTCCTGTGTGCAGCAGATCTGCTTATTACTTGCCTGTGTCGTTGGAGTAGTAATTCTCCGTACAGTTGATGCACTCATAACAACAAGTGTGTTGACCCTCGGATGTTTTCTTGAACTCCCCGGGAATGCAGCTATTGGAACACTTGGAGATGACATGCTGTAAACAAGGAGAAACCATTTCCAGCACTGTGTAACTGCAATTAGATGCTTTTTAGCTCGTAATGACAACATACGGTATGACTAGGATTTCACCTAGGCAGACTTATATCAAAATTTGTTTTGGATTTTTGTTTATCTTCAATAATACGAATAATTTGCCAATAGACCAATATATTCAGTATGCATACACTGTGTGTTTGTGTATACAAGGTGATATGATGGCCCACCTGCAAGTCTTGTAAACGACCGCTGGAGTTGCTGTTTGTTAAGGTGAAGTTGTTTGTTTGAGAATCCCACTCCGCCACAATGTCATGAATGTTAATTTTCCCTTCAAGTGACCTCCATATAGTGACATCATATCCTTGGTTGATGTCTCCTTGGCTGTCAAATGTGTAAGTCTTCCCTTGACCTTCAAATTCATGGAGCCGAAGAGTCTCCAATACCTGTGGAGAGAGGAAAACTTTAAAAAAAATTATACGAGGCTAAAGTAAAGAGAAGCATAAACTTACGCTTGCAATAAGGTGACAACTGAACTTTCAGTTTAGATTTTTGAAAAACTGTTGCTATTCACTTCATATAGCTTGTTTATTCTTGTACGATTATGACATTTGTTTCAAAAATACCGTATATTTAACAATTTCTTGTAACTTTCAGACTTTTTTTTAATCACAGCGTTACAAGCATTATTTTTTTTGTAAGTTAACTTCTGTAATGATACCATTTTTCTTTCTTTTTCAACTATATATTTTGTGTTATCTGTAACTGTTCAGACATCTATTTTCTATTTAAATTCATGTGAGAAAATGACTTTCAGGCACATTTTGTAAGAAAACATAACATAACATGAATTTAGTATTGTTTGTGTTTAAGCAACAAAATACAATTACATAGAAACACGTAAACACTCTGTTTTGTGTTCATCTGATCCGTGTACACTGCTGTGTTGTCAGTAATAGAATCCACATCTTTGTGTGTTCTTCACTTGACAGCCTGCTTATTTAAAACACAAATCTAGATTTTGATTACCAGGAAATAGAGAATTACACAACAAAACAGCACTCCATATTGCTGCACAGTATCTTTGTCTTATCTTATTTGTTAATGTGACAAGTTTTCCTTTCTCTAATCCCAACTATAGATACAGTGCACTTTTAAGCATTTCAAGCATTTTAATCTCTTTAAATCTTGTAGCCTTTACGTTCTATTTTTTTCACTTGGAAATTTTTATTACTGATTTCCTTCCTTTAAGTCACCTCTTCATGGAATCTAGTCTTTGCTTCCTCATATCTTGAAATGTTGCGTGTTCGTTCTTCACTTTTAGTAAGGTAATAAATCGAGTCCAACAGATATGGATTCTGGGAGGCCAATGGCAAATCTACGGTGGCCCGGAAGCGCAAAACAATGTAAAAAATTGTGAAACAGTTTTACATTACAGAAAATAATTGAACAAAAGCAGGCTAGTGGAGCAGGGTGTATCCTTCCAGGTAAATGTGCTGGATTCCTAATAATGTTGGCCGTTCACTTTCCGGGTCGTCTCAATTTGTAATTTGTTTCGTCCTTTGTAAAAGTGTTTCTGCTTTTGTTAATGTGTTTTCTGAAATGGAAAAGTGTTTCGGCTTTTGTGAATTTGTTTTCTGAAATGGAAAAGTGTTTCACAATTTGTTATATTGTTTTGCACTTCCAGAATAAAATTCTGATAATCGGTTAATCAGCCGAATAATTAAAAAAACAAACATGTATATAAACGCCAAAACTTACCAAAAAGTTGGTATAGTTGTTTTTGTTTAAAAGTCATTATATTTGTCTTATGTTATAATTTGTTAATTGGATAAAAATAAAAAAATAAAAAAAACATAATTTCGTCAATTTGAAAAGGGATAATATTGTCCGATGGAATTGGCTGACCGATTAACCCGAGTATGTAGGCAATATTGATTAATTGACTGTACCTCCCAGGGCTGCAGGTTGCCCGGAGTTTTGCAATCCCTGTTCCTGCAGACGGAGGCTATAGCTTGAGCAGTGGCAGCCACAGCCAATTCGACGCTGAGGATTGTGGCCGGGTTAATTTTCCCTTTGATGGCCTGCACAACTTCAGATGCCAGCAGGTCAGTGTTTCCGGAAACGTTACTTTCATTCATCAGCATGAACAATTCTTCCAGGAAGGTGTTATTCTGCGTGCTGTTATATCCAGTTGCCTCCAGTCTGTCCAGGTACTCGTTGAAAGATGCCGTGTTTCCAGTTCTGAAGTTGAAACCCACAACCTGTCCTATGTCCTCGAGGGTTAAGTCTTTTTGCACAGAGGCTGAGGTGGACCAACTGTCACTGGCCAACCACACTCTTCTCATTAACTCTACCCTTTGTCCCTTTCTCATCATCTCATTCCTCAGTTCCTGGTAAAGGTCTGCCATGTGAGTTGACTTTGTATAGGACACGATCACCTGCGCCTTGGGATTTTGAAGGATGGTTTGGGCAGCCTGTCTGACGGCAGAGTCTAAATCCTCATCTGTACCAGTGTATGGAAGGATGGCTCTGAATGCTATACAGATTCCATTTTCAGATGCTTGGATTGCAAAGTGCTCAAGTGCTGAGCGGCCATAATGGCCATCCGAGATTACCATTCCCACCCAGTTCCAGCCATGGAGACTGATTAGTCTGACCATAGCAGCTGTCTGGTGCTCATCATTAGGAACTGTCCTCAAGAAGCTGGGGAAGCGGTGCTTGTCACTCAGAATCACAGCTGTTGATGAATAACTGATCTAAAGACACAAAGGGCATTGTTTGTTGTTATCAGGAAATAAACAGATTGAACATGTGCATGAAAAAAAGATTGAGCGTAGGCATACTACTGCACTCAGAGCCTCAATTTAACTCCTTTTTTTATTGGACAATGTATAACTACAGATGCATAAAGGTCACACACAGAAAATATCAAGGCAAAGTTGTAATACTGTTGTATGCAGTGGTTTAAAACTGCACTTTATCATAATGAGGAGTGTTCAGAAGCAGTAGCATTCGTTTTAAAATATCACGATACAAAAATGCAATTTTCTTCATTTTGCCATTATAAATGAGTAGGAATGATATAGCTAGAAGGATTACACAATATACACGTTGTACACTGGGAAAAAAAAACTTTCTCAAAACAAGTACAAAAAATAATCTGCCAATGGAACTATTATGAATTGATTTAAGATTATTTTTGTCTTGCTGAACATTTAGGGGGGGAAAAGTCAAAATTATTTTAAAATAAGTAAAGTAAGATGTTTTCACTCGAAATAAAATGAATTGACTAGGTAAGATTTTGCATTTTTGTAGTGTAGAGAAGTGGTGCATAGACCAATATAGAACCCATTACGTTTTGGTGAAGATCTGGATAAATAGCATGAAAGGACCTGTCCAGCCTCCAGAATTATTATGAGATCCTTCATCATACAGCAAGATAAGGACCCGAAACACAATGCCAAAACAACAAAGGACAGCACAGGCAAGAAGTGGAAGATTTTAGACTGGCCAAGTCATTCTCCGCACTTTAACCCCAGAGAGTATGCATTTTACCTTCTAAAGAGGACACTGAAGGATTACATAAATAAAACAAATGAATGAGGCTGCAGTGAAAGCTTGGAAAAGCATCAATCAATCAAATCAATCAATCAAAAAGAATTCTTATTATTCTTATTCATTGAAGTAAGTCTTGTTCAGTTTGAAGCTATTTTAAGTTTCTCTGTTGTTTTGTTCAGCTAATTTGTGTATTGTTACAAATTATGTTTCTAAATTGTGTTTTCGGTGCAGGTATTAATAGCTACAAATAAAAGATTAAGAGTTAATAAAACCCAAATGTTTTACGTGTACTTTAAAAATTAAGGAAGACAAAACTTACTTGGGGAATCATGTGGAGGGCTAGTTGCCGGGCAACAACAATAGACATTTCAGAAAAAGAAGCTCCCAAGATGGTGACAACTGGCTGATCGCACTTGGAGGAGTTGTCTCCCGTTACACACTTTGCCTGCTCTATGAAGTCAGCTGCGGCTCTCAGACCTGTGCTGACATCACTGCATGAGTCTTGAATCCGGTAGCCCAGAGTGATGTTAAGATCCGTCAGTAAGGGAGATCTATTCATAACCTCAATTGCGTTGATCATAATCAGAGATAGTGCCAAGGCTCCAACTGATAACCTGTGTCAAGAACAACATTTATTAATACAACACAATATATTCTAGCACATGTTGAGCCAAATGCAGTGATTCTCAAAGTGTGGTATGGGTACCGCTAGTGGTATGGGAAAGAATCACTTAATCAAATATAAATCAAATGCACAGCGTTTAAACCAGGGGTGTCAAACTTATTGTAATTCAGGGACCACATACAGCCTAATTTGATGTCAAAAGGGCTGGACCACTAAAATGATACCATATTTAATATAATAATAAATATGTTTTTCCATTTGTTTTAAAATCTTTAGCTTAAATGACATTTTTAACAGCCATTTTAACAGAAAACAACCACAGTTTTCATGTAAAAACAAAAAATGTTGCTTCAGTTTGTCCTCTACATGTGTGCATAAGAACACAAAACTTTAACTCACAGCTATTTGAAACTGAAAAATATCGTATTTCACTTTAAAGTTAAATCAATTTATGAAGACCTAGGAGTTATTACCATTCCATTTTCTACATTGGCATAAAATTCTTAAAATTACCCCTAGTCTCATTAGGTCTAGTCTTATATTTCTTTTCACTTGCAAATTTATCCCGTGGGCCCGCTTGTACCCGCACGTGGGCCCGCTTGTACCCGCATGCCATATCAAATACTAGTTGACTTAGAAAACATTGCCGTTGTTATAAATGAATTTATGTTGTCGATATACAGTCATCAAATTATATCCACATAAATATTATAAGGGCATCCATTATTGTGCTTATCTACTCATAAACTAATGTGATTTTAAAAATAACTGGGATGCAATGGAAGAGCTGCATCAAATATTCTGCCTTGAGAAAGATAATAGGGTTCACTTTTAATTGACACACTCAATATTCCGTATTCAACACAGTATTCAATTAATAATATATTCATAATTTCTGTTTTAGTTAGGGGAGGTCTTCAACTGTACTGTATCATAGAGAGGCCTGTCTAATATTTTGTTTACCTCAGTGAGTTCATGAGCAAGTTAAAATATTAGTAGCATAATATTGAACACTATTATTTTTTGTAAAAACAGAATATTTGATTGAGCTCTTGCACTCCATCCCAATTATTAAAAAAAAAAAAAAAATCATCATAATATTAGTATTAGCAGTAGTTGTACAGGAGCACACCTGCCTCACAGTTCTGAGGTTACGGGTTCAAATCCGGCCTCGTCTGTGTGGAGTTTGCATGTTCACCCCGTGCCTGAACGGGTTTTCCCCGGGTACTCCGGTTTCCCAAAAACATGCACAGGTACGTTAATTGAAGACTCTAGATTGCCCGTAGGTGTGAACATGAATGGTTGTTTGCCCATGTGTGCCCTGTGATTGGCTGGCGAGCAGTTCAGGGACAGGCTCCAGCACGCCCGCGACACTCGTGAGGAAAAGCGCTACGGAAAATGCATGGATGGATAGTTGTACAGGTTACAGGCTACATTAATGGTGGAAAAGGTTTGAAGCGCTTTATCTTGATCTCATTTTTTTTTTCATATAGCACAAAAACCTGGTATTTGAACATGGTCGGTTCAACTTTTTTTTTTTTTTTTTAAATCGACTCCATTATATAAGACATTTCATACCCACTTTGAAAACACATTTATCACAAGAACTAAAAAGGATGAATGAGAAGTAAATATACAATTATCAAATGACAGTAAGTCATTAAGTGTAAAAAATAAATAAATAAATAAAAAAAACATTGCTATTTTACATTAAAATGTAACTTACCTAACACAAGTTTGAGGCTGGGGAGCAAAGGAATGGTCAGTGTTTTCCACACCTCGATGAATGGGGAACATCCCTCCCATGATGACATGTCCTCTGGCTGTAGCTCCTGGTGCTTTAGTATCATTTTCGGAGGCCCCTTTCCCTAAAAACAGGGTGACGCACAAGCATATTACAGCCGTGACCCATGCCATACTTGTGCCTTCTCCCACCCTCCCTTCTCTCATTGGCTTCTCTTCACCTCTTTACCTCGGGCAAAGTGATACATTACTTTTTAAGCATCTTTGCTGGGACAAAGAAAACCACTCCTCTAGCTTCGTCATTCACAGATCTCAATTCTCATTTTCCCTCTCCAGGCCCTGCCCACTCATAAGCGACAGCAGGGTGACTCAGTGTTTGAGCAACATATTTCTTGTTGTGCATAAACATATTTTCTTCAGATGATTAGAGGGCACGGTGATGAAATTTCTGGACGGAAGTAACACAGCAACACTTTAGTCACACTTTATAAAATGTTCCATGCATTAAGCATTCCATATCTGATACTGCGTAGACTTTGCGGTGAAGCGCATATGAAACTCAAATGCATTCTATTTTTGTATTTCGAAGATGAACTAGAGGGATTTTTTTTTCTTAAGTTGTTCACCATTGTGAAGAGAAATTATATTTCATTGTTTGTAAATATATCGTTTCTTTGCAAATTAGCATATCTAGAAAAGCTCTATATAAAAGCAGTTTATTAGTAGTAGGCCTACTGGTAATTGTAGTAATTGTCAGGTACCCGCACCCATGGGGAAAGTGGGAGTCGCAAACCCCCCGACTTTTTCCACACCCACACTTTTCCACTGCTACCCGCACCCCCTTTTTTTTTTAACTAGTGTTGCGGATCCTGTTGAATGGAAGTTTTAGTATTTGCTGGAGGTGGCTAAAAATGCATGACATGCATTAAATGGTAGTTTGGACACACACCTGCGCTTCCGATTTGGGCCAAGGACAAGCCCTGGAATTTGCCCGAAATGGGTGCTTCAAATCAAAATGGCTAACTTGGGTCCTTGAGACATTTTTGTGTATCATGTTATGATAGACATGGGCACCAAATGAACTGTTGATCGGTGAAACTTGTGTTGGGGGCTATTTTTTTCTAACTTTCTAAGGTGCACTAGTAAGTGGTTTTTCCATTGGTGAGTTTTCAGGCATGTTGCGATCCCCAAAAAGGCGATTAATTATTCGAAAGTATAGTCATAATTAGTCTGATTTTCCTCATCAGGGTCATGAGTGAGCTGGAGCCTATACCAGCTGACTTTTGGTGAGAGGCACAGTACACCCTTTGCAGTTTTTTGTTTTTTTTTAAGCCTTCGTCAGCCCTCAAGATCTCAATCAAGCAACCAAAATCTCAACCACAGTTGACGTTACCGCTTTCTGTCAAGTTTTGAGTTTTTCATAGAGGTGTTGGAGGCCAAAAGGTGGTAGGGCCTAAGCGCAGGGAAGCAGGACAGGAGAGGAAGTTCGTTTAAGGCTTGCTTGAGGTATGTTCACGTACTTTTAATACGATACGGCTCACAAGCAGGCAATAAAATGTTATGTAGCCTAGCTTAGCCTAGCCTAGCATGTAGCAAGGAGTGAGAGAATCTCAAAATGATATTTCATTCCAAAAACAAAGACAAACAAAGATCATGGAGGAAGAAAATGATAAATTAACAAAGTCCAAAAAGCAAGGTTCCAAGTAACAAAGAAACACGGGACAAACCCATCAAAACAAAAACAACATGACTTGGGAAATATGGCTGTTAGCTACAGATGACACAACAGACAACATTGCACAATGAATTCACAAGCACTGAAAGAAACCAGGGAACAAATTGACGAGACAACGAGGAACACCTGAACAAGACATGAGCGGCTGGAGGGAGCCGATTGGTCGACACAAGGAAGAGGGTTGATGAGCACAGGTGACGTGAACAACATGGGACACAGGAAAACATGAAACAAATCGAAACATAATCGAAAGTAAAACACAGATCATGACAGTTTCAGATGTATCCGGGGAGGTTGAAAGCCTATTTTGACAGAGGAAGGTACATATATCTGTATTTAAATGCAGAGAATACAAGTAAAAAGTCATCGGAAAGCTAAATCCTCAAGTAACGTACAGATACCTGAAACGTGTACTTCAAGTATTTGTACTTCATTATTTCCCACAGTGGCCTTGGCTCAATAAGGTTGGGATACACTGTACTGTACTGTACTGTATACTGCATTGCTCTGGGCTTCCTTCAGTGTTGTAGACAGATGCTGCGTTGCGTCCTCCATCCGCAAGGTGGCAGTATATCGTCCCGGTCCAGCCACAGCACAAAAGATGGACGCGGCCGTGTGCATTCTGTCACTGATCGACTGTTGTGCACTCATTTTCCTCGCGGTCTATTTTGTATCCTTTACTGTGTGTGTTTCCTTGTATGTGTAAGGAGCCCTTCTGTGGGGACTCGGACGAAGTTAGAAATGTGTGTGAGTTTTCTTCTCTGGATGCAAATGCGGGGGGGGGGGACAACGAACTACGTTGCTAATCCCATTAGCCATATTGCTATCATATCCGAGGAATGGCTTTAAAAAGATTGAGAATATATACATGGCAATCTTAACAGAAACAATGACACCGGTCACCCACGTTGGAGTTATTTTCTTTCGTTTGGACATTTGTAATAATGTCATTGATTGTTTTACGCCACCTTGATTTTAAAGTCAAGATTATCACCTTGTCCGATTTGGAATGTGACTACATCAATGCCAGAGCATGCTGCTCCAAACTCAACAAAGTAAGTCAGGATTGTTTATTGTGTGCCAAATAACGCTTCACCGTACGTAAATTTATCAACATGTTATTACACGCTACTGTGAATGCTGCCTGTTTTATCTATCCATTCACAGATTTGCCTCATATTTGCCATACATAGTTTTTAGTATGTTGAGTTGACCTGTGTCTCCTGTGCATACCTGATTAGTGACTGCTTGTTTTTATTTTTTTGGGATCATGTATTTGTTTTAATTAGCTTTAAAATGTTTTAACTTTAGTCAGCATAGTGTACTGATCTTTCCCCCACTGTGTCTGCGATGTTGTGTGTTCAGTGGGTAATACCAGAGATGGTTTGCCAGTGTCTCTCCACCGTTCTGATGTTGGTCTCCACACACTGGTTTATCTTCCTCCTCAACCTCCCTGTTGCAGCCTGGGACATTTATAGGTACAGTAAACCAGTTCCCTCTAGTGCTGTGAGCAGTGTTAATTTTGTCAGCAAATTTAAATTTAGTTGTAGTTCTCCCCGTGCCTGCGTGGGTTTTCTCCGGGCACTCCGGTTTCCTCCCACATCCCAAAAACATGCATTAATTGGAGACTCTAAATTGCCCGTAGGTGTGAATGTGAGTGCGGATGGTTGTTTGTTTCTATGTGCCCTGCGATTGGCTGGCAACCAGTTCAGGGTGTACCCCGCCTCCTGCCCGATGATAGCAGGGATAGGCTCCAGCACGCCCGCGACCCTAGTGAGGAGAAGCGGCTCAGAAAATGGATGGATGGATGAAAGTCTTTTGAGCCGGCACAGTGACTACTGGTTAGCACATCTGCCTCACAGTTTTGAGGACCGGGGTTCAAATCTCGTCCCCGCCTGTGTGGAGTTTGCATGTTCTCCCCTTGCCTGCGTGGCCTGCACTCCGGTTTCCTCCTACATCCCAAAAAACATGCATGGTAGGTTGATTGAGGACTTTAAATTGCCCTGAGGTGTGAATGTGTGCGCGAATGGTTGTTTGTTTACATGTGCCCTGCCATTGGCTGGCGACCAGTTCGGGGTGTACCCTACCTGTGATAGGCTCCAGCACGGCCGGTATAGTGACAGACAGAACAAATTAATGGTCTTTTATTAGATGGCAGGAAGTAAATACAGTAATTAATATATCCACTTTTTGTGAAATTTTTGTTTGTTGGTGTTCCGTGAGATTTTTCAATTGCAAAATATGTTCCTTGGCTCCATAAAGGTCGGAAATCACTGCTCTAGTCAGATCGTGTCTTCTAATCAGTCAGGTCAAACCAACATTACATGACAGAAATAATGGATGCTAACTTACTGTAATTAAATTACTTTATTGTAATTAAATTACTTCACCCACACCGAAACTTTAGAGCATGAGTTGACAGAACGGCGGCATGTTTACGTCCAACTGTTCGTGCTACTGCTAGCTTGCTGGGCTACATAACATTTTATTGCCTGCTTGTGAGCCGTATCGTATTAAAAGTACGTGAACATACCTCAAGCAAGCCTTAAACGAACGTCCTCTCCTGTCCTGAGTACCGGTGACCACCAACACACATTTTACCCCATTTTGTCCTTATAATACCGTCGGCTCGTTCCACTCTGTAGTCGTCGCCACGGTAACGAGGGTATCCGGTCGCATTTGAGTTGATAAAGCCCAATGATCGTAAAAAACGGGCTGCGGAATACAAGATTTTATTGCAGTAGTCTGACAGGCATCACGTAATGCCCAGATCAGACTACAAGACAAATTTGTCTTTCATTCTGATCTGGGCATTACGTGATGCCTGTCTTCGACGCGTTGTCTGTCCCACACCGCAGAGGTGTTTTAAAATATATATATATATATATATATATATTTATTTATTTATTTTTTACATCTTTGGCCCTCAGATATTTACAGTTACTATGTCAGAAGACACAAGACAAGGATAAAAATAAACTAGCTTTTGGATTCAAATATACTGTGCACGCGGAGTAAATGTCTTTTGCGGAGCCGATCAATCGGCGAATTATGACATTAAAGCCGATCAGCATAAAATGCTAAATATCGGCCGATACCGATGAGCCCGATCAAATCGGTGTAAAGTCTACTGATCTTATTTGTTCTACTTTCTTTGTATGTATGGATTTCTTGGGTTGCTCCCAACATCTGGTGAAAATGTCATGTCAATAGCACCTTTGGAAATTTATTTAGTGAGAAAAATGGTTACGTGTTAAATACTTATTTCAGCTGCTGTACATGCACATTTTGTTTTCAGTCCGTTGTGATTAATACAGACCAACATTTTTTGAAAAAATAAGTAAACTGGCATAAAATGCACGTTTTAAGTGTTAGTGTAACTGTTTTCAAGCACCTTAACTGTGTAATTATGATCAGCGTAACAGCTTTTTTTTTTGATATTCAACATTGCTATTAATGCAATTTTTTCATTAATTGAGGCGCCCCACGTACCCCTACAAGGAAGGAGGGAGCGATTGTGTTCATGTGGGAGACACATAGACGGAGTCGGTTGCGGAAAATCCATCCATCCATTTTCTGAGCCGCTTCTCCTCACTCGGGTCGCGGGCGTGCTGGAGCCTATCCCAGCTATCATCGGGCAGGAGGCGGGGTACACCCTGCACTGGTTGCCAGCCAATCGCAGGGCACGTACAAACAAACAACCATTCGCACTCACATTCACACCTACGGGCAATTTAGAGTCTCCAATTCATGCATGTTTTTGGGATGTTTGAGGAAACCGCAGTGCCCGGAGAAAACCGACGCTGGCACGGGGAGAACAGGCAAACTCCACACAGGCGAGGCCGGGGATTGAACCCGGGTCCTCAGAACTGTGAGGCTGACGCTCTAACCATTCGTCCGCCGTGGAAAATACAGTACTAGTTTAATATTGCTTTGGCGTGATTAGGACGACGGTAATTGTTTTGTCTGTTGCTGGCTTGGTTCCTGGTTCCTTCGTCCAAGCTAAAGCAATGCTAAAATATAAGCTCTCAATGGCACTGTGACACAGACCTGCCCTGTGAACTGTGATCAAGCGCACGCATCCTAACATGCATATTTAACCACCAGTCCACGAAGTGATTAAGAGCATTCCTTGCAAACAAACGCAAACACCTGGAAAGTCACCGGAGTAAGCATTTTGGGACGGCATGGCGCAGGTAGTAGAGTGGTTGTTTCTCAACCCAAAGTTTGTGGGTTCGATCCTCTGCCCCTGTGACCCAAGTGTCTTTGAGCAACATACTGAACCCCCAGTTGCTCCTGATGCTGTGTCATCAGTTGGTGAATGAGGAGACAGTGTTAAAGTGCTTTGAGAACCTTGAAGGTAGAAAATCACTATATAAGTTTTGTGTACTTTTTTTTTTTTTTTTTTTTTTTTTTAAACCACAACAATATTTGCCCATTTACCACATAACCTAAATCAAATTCATGCCCCGGGGGCCAGCTCCGGCCCGCCACATCATTTTATGTGGCCCGTGAAAGTTGTACTTCAGCCACATTGAAGGTTTTTCGACCATGAACGGCTTTTTTAAGGTCCTGCCACAGCACCTTAATAGGATTCAGGTCAGGACTTTGACTAGGCCGCTCCAAAGTCTCCATTTTGTTTTTCTTCAGCCTTTCAGAGGTGACTTGCTGGTGTGTTTTGGATCATTGTCCTGCTGCAGAACCCAAGTTTGTTTCAGCTTGAGGTCACGACCAGATGGTCAAACATTCTGCCAGGATTTCTTGGTAGACAGTAGAATTCATGGTTCGATTTATCACAGCAAGTCTTCCAGGTCCTGAAGTAGCAAAACACCCCAGACCATCACACTACCACCACCATATTTTACTGTTGTTATGATGATGTTTTTCTGTAATGCGGTGTTAATTTTATGCCAGATGTAATGGGACACATACTTTCCAAAAAGTTCAACTTTTGTCTCATCAGACCACAGAGTATTTTCCCGAAAGTCTTGGGGATCATCAAGCTGTCTTCTGGCAAAATTGAGATGAGCCTTAATGTTCTCTTTGCTCAGCAGTGGTTTTCGGCTTGGAACTCTGCCATGCAGGCCATTTTTGCCCAGTCTATTTATGGTGGAGTCATGAACACTGACCTTAACTGAGGTAAGTGAGGCCTGCAGTTCTTTGGATGTTGTTGTGGGGTCATTTGTGACTTCTTGGATGAGTCGTCGCTGCGCTCTTGGGGTAATCTTGGTCGGATAATGGCTCTCACTCTGTTACGGTGGAGTCCCAACGCTTTATAAATAGCTTAATAACATTTTCCACACTAATAGATCTCAGCTACTTCTTCTCATTTGTTCCTGAATCTCTTTAGATCTCGGCATGGTGTCTAGCTTTTGAGGATCTTTTGGTCTACTTCACTTTGTCAGGCAGGTCCTATTTAAATGATTTATTGATTGAGAACGGCTGTGGCAGTATCAGGCCTGGGTGTGGCGAAAGAAATTTAACTCTGGTATGATAAACCAGTTATGTTTTGATAGGAGGAAATTCTTAATTGGTTTGAAATATAAATAAATAAACCTGCTAGAATGGCCCAGCCAATCACCAGACTTGAATCCAATCGAAAATCTATGGAAAGAACTGAAACTCAAGGTCCATAAAAGAAGCCCACGGAGCCTGCAAGATTTGAAGACTGCTTTGAGGAATGGGCCAACATCACACCAGAGCAATGCATCCCACTAGCGTCTCCATACAGGAGGTGTCATGAAGCTGTCATGGCAAACATTCAATTACAGCACTCTTCACAAAAACATGCAATATTGAGACAAGTTAAAATTGACAAGCATGTACAGTAGACAAAGATGCAAACATGACACCAAGAGAAACAAAATGGAATAAAATAATAAAAACGGGGCTTGTAAACAAGTGTGAGGCTAGACGATATTAAAAAAAAAATGTTTTCGTCGTTTGAAACAGTCCAAGGATTCAGCTGAGCGAACAGATTGTGGAAGATGATCCCACAAAGTTGGGGCTAAAAAGGAAAATGGACGGTCACCGATGTGGTTTGGGCTGGGGATGGATGTCTCTGCTTCCTCTTGACAAAACCCTTCATTTTCTAAGGTGTTCAGTGCAGGCGAGTTTGCTGGCCAATCAAGCACAGTAGCACACCATGGTCGAAGAACCAGCTTTTGAGAACTTTGGCAGCGTGGGCATGTGCCAAGTCCTGCTCGTGCATCACATCGTCACTTAATTTTGGTTTTAGTTATCTGCAAGCCATAATAATCAATTTGCAATAAATAAAGGCTTGGAATCTGCGATTGGCTGGCAACCAGTTCAGGGTGTACCCCGCCTCCTGCCCGATGACAGCTGGGATAGGCTCCAGCACGCCCGCGACCCTAGTGAGGAGAAGCGGCTCAGAAAATGGATGGATGGATGTCATGAGATGTATTGTTTTGTTATGGATGGGTTTATAATGGCAACACACACTCACGCATTGGAGGCACATTTTCCCCAAAACTTTCCAACTTTCCAGCTGTTCAACTTCAAGGGCATTCCATTGGAAGATTCCACAGTAACATCTCATCTATAGCGAGCACACAGTCTCAGTTCAGTGCGTGTTAACGTCGGAGTCCAAGTTGGCGGTGTGACGACTTTGCTTGCCACTGTTCTTCATGCAGATACGTGATGGTCCCGGTGGGCAACATGGGCGTGTTTGACCCCACTGAGATCCACAACCGAGGACAGCTCAAGTCGCACATGAAGGAGGCCATGATCAAACTCGGCTACCACCTGCTTTGCTTCTTCATTTATTTGTACAGGTAGATGACCACATGAATGGGCTTGCACTCACGCACAATGACGTTTGGTTGAAAATGGTACGAATCCTTATGTAAAGAGAGAGCTCTACATTAACACTTATCATTGGTTTTTATTTTCGCAGCATGATTCTGGCTCTGATCAATGACTGAGGCAACACGAGATCTGTGGGACTTCTGCCCACTATCCGTCTTCAAAGTCCCACATTTCCCACCTCCCATCCTGTGCCTGTGCTGAATGCGGAAAATCTTTTCAAAGTTGAATCATATGAGCCGATAGAATAGGACAAATTTGCATCAGATTCAACAGTATCAAATAATAATTACTACTACTGCAAAAAGTGTAAAGTCACAATTGTCTTGCTCCCGTTAGGGGTTGCCGTAGTGTGTCATCCTTTTCCATGCAAGCCTATCTCCTGCATCCTCCTCTCGAACACCAACTGCCCTCGTGTCTTCCCTCACGACATCATCAAACTTCTCTTTGGTCTTCCTCGAGCTCTCTTGCCTGGCAGCTCCATCCTCACCATCCTTCTACCAATATACTCACTACCTCTCCTCTGGACGTGTCTAAATCATCCATGTCTGCTCTCTCTAATTTTGTCTCCAAAACATCTAAGCTTGGCTGTCCCTCTGATGAGCTCATTTCTAATTTTATCCAACCTGGTCACTCCGAGAGCGAACCTCAACATCTTCATTTCTGCCACCTGCAACTTTGCTTCCTGTTCTCTCTTCAGTGCCACTGTCTCTAATCCGTACATAAATGCTGGCCTCAGCACTGTTTTATAAACTTTGCCCTTGTGACCTGTCAGTCACATAACACACCTGACACCTTCCTCCACCCGTTCCAACCTGCTTGGACCCGTTTCTTCACTTCCTTACCACACTCACCATTGCGCTGGGCTGTTGACCCCAAATATTTAGTCCTCCACCCTTGCAATTTCTTCTTCCTGTAGCCTCACTCTTACCCCTCCACCCCTCTCATTTATGCACATGTATTCTGTCTTACTTCGGCTAATCTTCATTCCTCGCCTTTCCAGTGTATGCATCGACCTTTCTATCTGTTCCTCCACTGGTTCCGTGCTCTCACTGTAGATCACAATGTCATCTGTGAACATCATGGTCCACGGTGACTCCAGTCTAACCTCATCTGTCAGCCTATACTTCACCATTGCAAACAGGAAGGGGGCTCAGGGCTCATCCCTAAAGCAGTCCCACCTCCACCCTAAACTTCTCTGTCACACCTACTGTACACCTCACCATTCTGCTGCCCTCATACATGTCTTGCATTATTTGAACACTCCAGACTTCTGCTTGCAGTACCACAGTTCCTCTGCCATGTATTCCTTTCTCCTCTCCTCAGTCCTCTGTGTCCCACTTCTTTCCTTGTATGATTTCCTGTACTTTGAGGTTCCACCACCAAGTCTCCTTCTCCCTTTCCTACCAGAAGATGCACAAAGTACTCTCCTGCCTGTCTTGATGATCACATTGGCTGTAGTGGTCCAGTCTTCTGGAAGCGCCTTCTGTGTCCACCGAGAACCTGTCTCAGCTCTACCCGAAAAGCCGCACAACACTCTTCCTTTCTCAGCTTCCCCTACATGTTTCTCTGCTCTGTCTTTGTCTTCTTAATCTTCCTCCCCACCACCAGAGTCATCTTTCACACCACCGTGCTATGCTGTCTAGCCACACTCTCCCCTACCACTACCTTACAGTCGGTAACCTCCTTCAGATTACGTCGTCTGCACAAGATGTAGTCCACCTGTGTGCTTCTACCTCCGCTTTTGTAGGTCACCCTATGTTCCTGCCTTTCTGAAATAAAGTGTTCACTACAGCCATTGCCATCCTTTTTGCTAAGTCTACCACCATCTGTCCCTCGAGGTTCCTTTCCTGGATGCCAAACTTAACCATCACCATCGTTTCCTTCGCCAATATGTCCATTACAATCTGCATCAATCACGACTCTCTCTCTCTCTCTGTCTGGGATGCTGAGAACTACTTCGTCTAGCGCCTTCCAGAATTTCTTTCACCTCTAGGTCACGTCCTACCTGTGGGGCATAGCCACTAATCACATTACACATAACACCCTCAATTTCAAGTTTCAATCTCATCACTCGATCTGACATTTTTAGCGAACTCTTTTATATATATATATATATATATATATATAAAAAAGTAACCCTACTAACTTTCGCCTCCGCTCTACACCATGGTCAAATAATTTGAACCCTGCCCCTAAACTTCTAGCCTTACTGCCTTTCCACCTGGTCTCCTGGACACACACTATATCAACCTTTCTCCTCATCATCATGCCAACCAACTCCTGAACTTTTCCAGTCCCAATCCCAACATTCAAAGTCCCAACATTCAGTTCGAGGCTCTGTGTTTACCTCTTCTCTTTCTGCCGGAGAACCCGCTTTTCACCTCTCTTTCGTCTTCGATCCACAGTAGCTGAATCTCCACTGGCCCCACGTAGGTTAACGGCATCTGTGGCTTACGTTGTTAACCCGGGTCATGACCGATCCGGTATGGAATTCTTTAGATTAACGCTCACATTTGTTTGGCAAAGTTTTAAGCCGGATGGCCTTTCCTGACGCAACCCTCTGCATTTATCCGGGCTTGGGACCGGCCTACAGTTTGCACTGGCTTTGTGCCCCCCATAGGGCTTCTTAATGCAGGTGTACATGCTTCTAATATTATTACTGAATCCTTTACACTGAACCTATCATTACCACCCTACAGGCAGCTGGGCAGCATATTGAGAAATATTTTAAGGGCATACACGTGGATGAGTGGACTGTTCACCCCACAGCACACCGCCACTGAACTGACCAGCTTGTAGTAAAGCATGGTGATCATCAGACATCCTTTTTTGTTTGAACATTGAAGTCATTGTGTTAAATATAGAAATAGGTTGTTCAGTCTGAAAACTGACATCAGGCATTCCTCCATTTTGGTTTACGCCGCCTTCTTGTGGGTTGTTTGGTTTTCATCAGGGTTGCTGCATATGTGCAGTTGCCTAAATCAAAACAAAACAAAACTGCAGTATGTTTTAAAATGACTCCAATGTGAGGCATGTGTGCAGATAACGTAGATCGAGTTGTGTCCTAACTGAGATGACTGCCGGTCAGCTTGATGCATGTTTGCTGAAGTTTCTGTAGCTGTTATTTTTTTTCTCAAGGATTTTAAGTTTCATAAATAAAACTGAAAATACATGCAATGTGTCTTCATTTGCAATCCCCTTCAAATGAGTATACGTCTATGCAAATTAACTGTGTTAAGTGTTACAGACAACATGTAGTACAGGAGATGGATACGGCTCTCTCTTCCAATTCGATCCCGATGTCATGTTGTTAATGTGAGTTTCCTGTATGAGTAAATGAGGTGACCTTAGTGGCACATTGTGACAACCGGTTAGCATATCTGCCTCACAGTTCTCAGGACCCGGGTTCAAATCCGGCCCCGCCTGTGTGGAGTTTGCATGCTCTCCTCGTGACTGCGTGGGCTTTCTCCGCGTACTCCGGTTTCCTCCCACATCGCCAAAAGATGCGTGGTAGGTTAATTGAAGACTCTAAATTGCCTATAGTTGGGAGTGAGTGCAAATGATTTTGTTTATATGTGCCCTGTGATTGGCTGGCCACCAGTTCAGGGTGTACCGCGCCTCTCGCCCAGATTCAGCTGGGATACGCTCCTACAACCCCAGTGAGGATAAGTTGTATGGATAATGGATGGGTGAGGTGACCTTTTAGAAGCACTCATATAAAGTAATTTTACCATTTACATGAAGATATGTGTGTCATTATCTGCACTGTAAAGCACTTTCTCAGTTTTATAGCATCTGACATTTGAGCAGACAACAATACACCATCTTAGAGATGTTTGATCACACTGAAATGTTTAGCTTCTAAAATTGGACAAGGGATTTTAAAACCCTGACTCTTTATTGAAAATTTGTATACAGAACAATACAGAACAGTACAATCACGTTTTTGTGTTAACACGCATCTGGCAGAAACTACCTACAAGCAAAGGAAGTTCCTACTTTGTCTTCTTACAGCAAGAGAAGCCTGAGCCACAGAATCAAAAGAAATGATAGAAGCAGAGACAAACACCACAGCTGTGACTGACTGAAGTGTGTGTGTTTGTGTTAATTGATAATGATGACTGCTGTTTAGACAGATAAAACAGGGTTCCTCCACTTGAGGCAAGTGCAGTTCATTGTCTGCTAGGGCTGGACATTTTCCCTTTTTTAGTCTAAAATTCTAAAAATATTATGCAATTGCACTGTTGTACTTACCAAACTGCTAATTTTATTTGGATTTAGTTTTCAGTGCAATCAGTTGTCAGTCTTGTAAAAACAAAAACAAAATATATATAAAAATAAAAAGGTACACTGAAACATTTTTGAAATGGGGGGGGGGAATGCAGGAACCCTGTGACATATTTCGTATCCTATCTTTAAACACAACCTCATCAAACATGCCATATAACACAAATACACAGCACACAGAACATCAGAAACCAGATTGTTCACTTGAGTCTGAAAGAAAACTGTACAAGTTCATGAGGATTTTTTTTTTATTTTTTTTTTTTTAACACTGTGTGGGAAGTGAGTTGCTCATTGTAAAACATTAATTCCATCACCAATGTGTACAAACTTAAAACGGCCGCTCACGTGATACGGAATATACGTTTACTCTCAACACATCACGTGAAGACCCAAATCCAACAACCTTTGAACTGACGTGTACTGTGTGTATTTGACACATAGCTCCTTTGTTCTCGAGATGCCTCACTGATGCAATAGGTGACGTTCCTGACCATGGACATAAATCCATCTCACAGCCAAACATACTCACTAAAAGCACTGGCATTGAAAATATCCTACAACAGCTGCATGAAAGATGTTTATTGCCAACGCTTAGCTGTTTTAGAAGATTACAGCAGCTTTATTTTAAATCACTGTGTCATATTTGTCTGATGCGGAACAAATTTATTGACAGAAGATTTCTGTCACAGACAAGTTGGGGAAATCAGTTTCAAGAACCTGACACGGGGTTTTGTTTTGACATCCAAATTCTTAATTAGCTTAAAATGTAAACAAAAGTAAAAGCATCTTTACTTTATAAACTCCATTTCTAACGAGAAAACAAATCAACCAGCAATAAATCAAACTGGAAGTTGCAACTTAACTAAAATATACTAAAAACAAGTGGACTGCAGTCTGCAAGGAGAGATGGCAACAGCCTACAATGAAACAAGGATTCATGTATAAGAGCAACTAGTGAAGCCAGAATAAATTAAGGACAACCACAACAAAGGCATGAAGGAAAGAACACTGACAATCTCAATGTATTGCCAGAAGTCAGCTACTCAAATGTCTTATTAGATGGAGGACAGACATACTGTTAAGGGTAAGTGTAAGTGGACCATCAAACACGTCATTTTGTGCAATCTTGTGCAACATGCTCATTAAATACTCTTCTATGTATGTAAGCAAGAAAGTAGAAGGAAAACAAAGCCATAAAATCTCTTCTTCACTTTAAAAATGACAATATAGTGTAGGATAATTCATTTAAAAGACCCTTTGGGTGGGTTCTTACATCCATTGTGTTCCTGCAGGTAAAATCTCAAGAAGGTGAGGTAAAGAAAAAAAAAAAAAAAGACTGAACAAAGCAAACAACACACACCCTCTACTGTTTTGTCACAAACAATAAATTATGTCTCTGATAATAAATAAGAGGTGGGTGGATCCAGTCAGGGGGAGGTGTGTCAGATAATGGACTTCCAAGTGTGGTCTCAATAATACAACTGAGTTAGTGGGACCTCCTGACACGCAGCAACTACTGGTCCGGCCTCCACGATGCAGCTGTCTAGTCAGCAAAGCTTTCCTTGCTTCATCCAATCAAGTGTCACCAGAGTCTTAGTGCTCGCTGAGTTCAGAGCAACAACGGCAGGGGTCGGCGATCATCAGCTGTCCATGCTGCAACAATCTGACAGGACGAATGGGCACATTCATCACCTCAACAACTGCTCTCTGTACAGATCCCCAAACACTTCGTTTAGATCAATTATTCGGCAACCAGGAAACGAGACGAGCTTCTCTTTCTGCGGAACCATCTTCCTGACTCATTCTAGAGGGCAGACACACTCTCTTTAGTCAAAATGAAACTTAAAATGCCCCTTTTTGATGAAGCTGATAGTCAGGGCATACAGTAGGTACGGAAAGTATTCAGACCCCCTTACTTTTCTCACTCTTTTTTTTTTAATACTGCGGCCATTTGCCAAAATCATTTAAGTTCCTTTTCCCCCCACATCAATGTACGCACAGCACCCCATATTGACAGGAGAAAAAAAAACAGAATTGTTGAAATTTTTGCAGATTTATTAAAAAAGAAAAACTGAAATATCACACAGCTATAAGTATTCAGACCCTTTTGTGACATGACCGTGGAAATGCGCGGTGCCTCACGCCAACCGCATGGCTCTGGCGTACGCACGTTTCTGCAGCTTTTGGTGCTTTGGCGACACTGAGAGGTGATGCTGGGAAACTGTTCTCATAAATCTGCACACCAGAGACACATGAATAATTGGCACTGACGAACAATTCATGCCCAGCGACATTTGATTTCAACAATGTAAAAGAGGCAAGGACCATTGTATTTAATGAACCACTGATATTTGTGAGGACACCTATTAATTGATCAAGGCGATCATTTATGCCGCCTATTGCCCTCACAATCGCGTCGTGACTCCAGCACATGCACTGAAAAAAAAAAAAGTCCTTTGAATTTTCTGAATTTGCACATGATTTAAATGTGTTTGAAACGACAGATTTTTTTTCTGCGTGCGTGTCCACTCCTTTGTATTATAATAATAAATTGAGTCATTAATTCTTCTAATTCTTTGATATGCTTCAATTTCAATTCAAAAGATTTATTACAACTACCACAGCATTGACAGCCGCACCCGCGCTGTCCCATTCGCTCCTCTTTCGCGTGTTGTTAACGCCGGAGGACAGCGTGCCAAAGAGGATTTTCTTGCGCGCCTCCCCTAAATTGAGCAACTTCACATTCAGAAAAATTATTTTTCTTCATTACCTTGCTCATTTTCCTTTTTTTCTGATCATGGAGAGATCGCCATCTCAGGTGCAGGATTCATTTAAATGTGATTTGCATATTCAAATATGGGCGTGGACAGGGAGGAGTCGGCTACTCCAACACGTGCGCTCCTTTCCATGTTGATTGTACGACGTTTTCTGGATTTGAGCGTACGCTATGTTTTAGGAGGAAATCCATGCAAGCCTTTGTACACGAGGCCCCAGTTCTGTCGGGTTGGATGGTGAACGTTGGTGGGCCGCCATTTTCAGGTTTTTCCAGAGATGTTCAATTGGGTTTAAGTCAGGGCTCTGGCTGGGCCAGTCATGGAGTTGTTCAAGCCAATCGTTCGGTATTTTAGCTGTGTGCTTAGGGTCATTGTCTTGTTGGAAGGTGAACCTTCGGCCCAGTCTGAGGTTCTGAGCACTCTTGGAGAAGGTTTTGGTCCAGTTCTCTCTTGGTCTCATCAGACCAGAGAATCTTATTTCTCACCATCTTGGGAGTCCTTCAGGTGTTTTTTTTTTTTTTTTTTTTTTTTTTAAGCAAACTCCATGCGGGCTTTCATGTGTCTTGAGAGGCTTCCGTCGGGCCGCTGTGCCATAAAGCCCCGACTGGTGGAGGGCTGCAGTGATGGTTGACTTACGAGAACATATGTCAAACTCAGGCCGGGGGCCAAATTTGGCCCACGATGTAATTCTATTTGGCCCACAAGACCATATCAAATGTGTATTAGAGCCGGCCCGCCAGTATATAGCACATGCGCCACTAATATTACAAATCCCGGAATGCTTTGCTAATGTGTTGGCCCATCAGTCTAGACCGGCGAGCGCCCCTTCCCTTTCTGTTGCAGTCGTTAGCAACTATGCTACCAGTCTCCTCGAGCAAATTTGCACTTCTCCTGTTAATATTTTGAAGTTTGGATTTTTATTGAAGGACATTCTTATTTTTTGGGGGGTTGTTGGTTTGTTGTTGGCCTTTGAAAAAAGATTTACATAAAAAAGAAAGGTAGTTGGAGATACATACATAGAAGATGGAGAGATTCATGTTATCTATTTAAATACAAAACAACAAATGATGTCTTTTATCGCAAATTTTATTTCTCATGTGTTTATAATATTAAAGTTTGTTGATTCCAGATGCAGTGTTTAAGCAACATTTAAGTTTGTTGTCATATGATAAACTTTAACACTACATTTCTGCAGAGAAGGTAAACATGCACAACGCAGTGATTTTTCATTAAATATTGAGTTTGGCCCGCGACGTTGTTCCAATTTTGTATTTTTTTTTCCCTGTGAATTTGAGTTTGACACCCCTGTTCTAGAACTTTCCCCCATCTCCCGACTGCATCTCTGGAGCTCAGCCCCAGTGATCTTTGTGTTCTTATTTAGCTCCCTCACCAAGGCTCTTCTCCCAAGAGGGCTCAGGTTTGGCCGGACGGCCAGCTCAAGGAAGGGTTCTGGTCGTCCCAAACGTCTTCCATTTAAGGATTATGGAGGCCACTGTGCTCTTAGCCAACTTAAGTGCAACAGCATTTTTGTTGTAACCTTGGCCAGATCGGTGCCTTGCCACAATTCTGTCTCTGAGCTCTTCAGGCAGTTCCTTTGACCTCATGATTCTCATTCGCTCCGGCATCCACTGTGAGCTGTAAGGTCTTATAGAGACAGGGGTGTGGCTCTCCTAATCAAGTCCAATCAGTATAATCAAACACAGCTGGACTCCAATGAAGGTGTTGAACCATCTCAAGGATGATCCGAAGAAATGGACAGCACCCGATTTCAATATGAGTGTCACAGCAAAGGGTCTGAATACTTATGGCTGTGTGATATTTCAGGTTTTTTTTTTTTTTTTAATGAATCAGCAAAAATTTCAACAATTCCGTTTTTCCCCCCTGTCAATATGGGGTGCTGTGAGTACATTCATGAGGGATTTTTTTTTTTTTTTTTTTTTAATGAATCAGCAAAAATTTCAACAATTCCGTTTTTCCCCCCTGTCAATATGGGGTGCTGTGAGTACATTCATGAGGGATTTTTTTTTTTTTTTTTTTTTAATGAATCAGCAAAAATTTCAACAATTCCGTTTTTCCCCCCTGTCAATATGGGGTGCTGTGAGTACATTCATGAGGGATTTTTTTTTTTTTTTTTTTTTTTAATTTAATGATTTTAACAAAGGGCTGCAATATAACAAAGAGTGAAAATTTTCTGGGAGTCTGAAAACTTTCCGTACCCACTGTATCCTGCCTCATCGGGATCTCCCTTGATGCATGAGCGTTCCCTTCCTCTTCTATTCGCTTCTCTTTATCTCAACTTTACAGGGAGAAAAAAAGTATGTGAAACCCTTTGGAATTTCATTAATTTCCTCTCATGCAATCAGAAATGAACACTGCTGCTCTTAAGAGTTGTGATTGGATGTGTGTGTGAAACTTCCACCTACACACAGCATTCTGTGTTCTGCTGCAGAATTTGAGTTGAGTGAAAAACAAGTTTGATGTTTTTTTTTTTTTTTGTGTTTTACAGCCTGCAGTAAACATTCGTTGTCTCCATTTTTAAAGGGGCGCTACAATGACTATAGATGTGGTTTATAGTCGCATAATAGTGAGATAGCTTGAAGCCTCACATAGTTCCACCACAAATTTTTGAAAAATAAATCACATCTGTAGTCATCTGCAGGTTTCTGTCGCACATTTTATTTATCATGTTACCTCAATATATTAGAGGAAATATATTCTAATTTATTGAGATGGATCTGCAACAGGGGCTGCATGATTATGGCCAAAATTAAATTCCCAATCAACATTCTAATCACGATTATTGGTCATGATTATTCTTCGCTAGCACCGTGAGAAAGGCAAACGAGCGCGGCTCGTTGTCGACAAGCTATACGTCGAAGGGGAACTGTTTCGAGATGCCAACGTCACGCCCTGGCTCTTCATAAGTACTTCTGATCTGTTGTCGTTAATTGTCAAAAGTGGTTCGTATTTTGCTTTATTCTTTCCACTTTTGCTTAGACAAACAAAAGAACGGAATAACGCATGCCACCAACATGAATTCTCACTCCTGTCTGTCTGTTTTTCTGCTCTGCTTGTTTCCACACGCGAAACACACAAGTCGCTCCACCATATTATCCCCTTGTCACTAATGTTTGTTTTCTATGTTCAGTGTTTGTTTGCTCCCCTTCTATGTACCCTGGCTTTGTTGTACTAAAATATAGCATCTTTATCATCCTCTCTAAATAACATTTGTCAACACAATACCAAAACATTTCCCCAAAAACTGTCAAAAACAACAACAACAAAGAATACATAGTACCCAATCTATTTAAAATTACGATACGTGCGACCAATATATGTCACACTTAACTTTTGTGTCATGGAATGTCAATGGCATTCGATCGCAGGCAAAGAGAATTAAGATTATGGCTCATATTACTAAATTTAAAACAGACCTCCTCCTATTACAAGAAACACACCTTATTGAGTTATTGAAGATAAATGCCTCATTGACTCTAATTTCACTCAGGCTATTTTAACCTTTATAACAGTAGACAAAGAGGAGTCGCAATACTAGTTCATAAAAAGACTACTTTTTACAATAAATAGCACAGTAAGGAGCAGATCCAGAAGGCCGATACATAATTACACAGGCTACAATATTTAACAAACTTCACACAATTGTCAATGTATACGCTCCTAATAAAGATGATCCGGACTTTTTTCACACGCTCTTTTCACACTTGTCAACTTGTCAATAATTGTACAATTATCATGGGAGGCGACTTTAATCTTACGCTAAATCCCCTTATAGATCGCTCAAATCTCAAAAATAGCAATCAGCCACAATGCGCCAATATATTAGAGCAGTATATGGAGGACTTTGGACTTTGGAGAGGGAAAAAAAAAAAAAAAACCAGAGTTCACCACTCTTTCTCAAGAATAGGTTTTTCTCTCAAAGAATTCAGCAGCTCAAAGAATTACTTCCAAAATACATCCAGTCATCATCTGTGACCACGCACCAATTTCGCTCAATCTAAAACTTTAGTTAAATCTGGGACCCCCACCAACATGGTGCTTTAACGCGTTCCTATTGAAGGACCCGGAATTTGATTCTTTCGTGAGGAAGGAATGGGACATGTTTTTGAAATTCAACGACTCCCCAACCATATTCCCATCTCTGGTGTGGGAAACCGGGAAAGCTGTATTAAGAGGTCGAATCATACCATACTCGTCGTACAAGAAAAAAAGAACAAAAACTTGAAAATGAAATTTAGGGGGAAAAACAGCTCACAGAAGAATATGGACTTAATCCGACAGATACGCTGAGAAACCAACTTCAAAAGGCAAAACATCAATTAGACGACATATCAAAAAGAACAGATTTCCTACGACAGTTAAGATACACTAACTCTGAGTATAATAATAAATCAGCAAAAGAACCTACTTCAACGCAATAAAAGTAATTAATTACAGCCATTCAAGATTCAAACGGCAACTGTACACAGGCACCGCTAGAAGTAAATTAAATATTTTACAAATTATAGCATCTTATACGCATCTTCGAACAACCCAGACCAAAAAGAAATTTGAACTTTAAGACTCTAAACACTCCTCAATTAAATACAGAAATTAAAGACAGTCTTGATGTTCCTTTAGCCATCACAGAATTACATACACATTAAAAAATATGCAATCGGGACGAGCGTCTGGCCAGGACGGCATCTCCATCGAATTCATTAAACATTTCTGGCCAATACTAGCGCCTCTATTTTACACAACAGTCAAGGAGATAAACGATAAAGGTCAAATAAGTAGCCATATGAACACATCTTCGATTAAATTATTACTAAACTCAGGTTGACCCCACTCTCCAGGGAAATTATTGGCCCTTATCACGGATTACTGTAGATATCAAGATTATCTCGAAAGCGAGCCTGGAAAAGATACTCCCGTCGATAATTTACTATGACCAGACAGGTTTCATTAAAGGTAAAAGTTCCACAGTCTATTAAATTTAATAAGCATGTCACCGCGTAAAAATCTAAATGCAATCATCATGTCATTTGACGCAGAGAAAGCTTTTGATGTAGTTAACTGGGCTTTCCTGTTTGCAGTACTTCGCAAATTTGGCTGGTAGTTGTGGCGCCTCGGTGGGGCTGGCGGACCGCCCCGGGTCCCTCGGGGTGGGACGTGTCCCATCCACCGGGCTGCTCTCGGGTGGACTATCCTGCCTCTCGATTTATTGGGTGGGGTCCTCAGCCAACGCGGTGCAGACACAGCAATTACAGGACACTTCTGTCCGTCGTCGTGCATGCGAAACGGTGTCAATTCACTTGCATGTGTCCGCAGGCACACACCACTGGGACTTTTTCGCTGGGTGTGGCGCCACACACTTATTGCAACAAATAACTCATGAATATGCGAATCACTTGGGTATCCCCTCATTCACACTCTCATCCTATCGACGTTTATAATTTACATAGTCACTCCCACCACACTTCAGTTGTACAGCCGGGTTCATGACCCTTGTCCTGCATGCTTCTTCTCCTGTCCTATATTGTCCTGTCCTTTCCTCACAGGGTGTAGCACTACTGCCCCATACAACACTCATATATAATGTGTCATTGTTCTAGATATATAAGGATTTACTTTCCTCATCTTGTTTAAACTTAGTGCTTTGTCTTCTTTTCTCACTCCCCTCTAGAAACTTTGTTCTGTTCGACAGATCGACTGATTCTTAATAAATATCCATTATAATGCTAAGAAACCACAGCAGCAGCTTAAAAATTCCATTGTGACACTGTAAAACTGTTCCGGCATAAAAGGGATACAGACCCTCCATTCCGCTTGACCTAACAGCTGAACAGGACAAAAAAACAAAAAGGGGTGTCTCCGTTGTTCTGCTTGACCATTGGTCAGTCGTGCACGGTCACAAACTGCAAAGAACTCGACAGTTGTGATTTCCTTCTCTATTTACTTTGCTGTTTTTTTCACTGCGGTCAGGCCAGCCAAAAAGTTGAAGTTAAGGCAGCCGCTACAACGGTTGTTAATAGTGTCTTACCGTGACAGGCCGCCTCTCCACCAATCTGCTGAGAGGGTCAACTTCAAAATAAAAGCTTTATATTTTACTACATTGAACATCAATGCCATTTTAAGCTTTTATTTTTAATTTGGCCACGGAGCGCTTATTGAAGCCTTAACCATTCATTCGACCCCTGGTGTCTGCCTGACTAAGTTGCAGACACTGTTGCAAATGAAGTTCTTCTCATTTGCAGCAGTGCCCGCATTTTAAATGTAAAGAATCGCCGACGATGAGTTTCATTGAATTGTGGCAACCAAAATTGCAATCATGATTAAAATTTGATTAATCGTGCAGCCCCAATCTGTAGGTACTAAGTAGAGCACATACCTCCACAAAGGCCAAATTGTTTCACAAAAGGATTGTGGAGCGTGACAGTTGTTTACATTCCCATTAATTAGCAGACACTACAAATAGCTGGCCTAAGAGAATACAAATAGATGGCTGGTTTCATTATTTATTCTTGCCAGTGATGTGCAATGGTGAAAAAAAATATTGTATCGACACCCAGATCTAGATTTTTGAAATTCTCCTTTGCTAAGCTAAGAAGGGAGTTCACTTTCTTACCATTGAGTCCCTCTGCCTCCTGAACATCCAGGTAGGGGGCGGGTCCCCAGATTCGGATGGTTCCGTCATCTGAGGCGCTTGCTAGTAGACCGGGCATGACAGGGTTCCAGCTTACACAGTTGACTGTGCGGGTGTGACCAGTCAGCTCTGCGATGGGCAATTCACTGCGCCTGTGCCAGATGTAAACTTTGTGGTCTGTGAAGAGACAGAGCGCTTGTCAGTTGGCACCAGTTAGTAGTTAAATAATCGTGTAATGCTGTTAGATGTTCTAGAACATCCTGATAGTTAACACAAAAGAGAAATAACAAACGCTTCGATAAAAGGTCACTTCTTGCCTTCACTGCCGCTAGCTATGAAGTCTTCATTGTGCCCTCCAAAGCAGGAGTGGATGGTGTAGAAGCCTTGTGTCACCCCTTGGTACTTCCTCACGAGCACCCGATCCTGCAGGTCCCAGAGGTGAACTCCCTGCAAACACAGTACATATAAAACATTATAGCATGGAACTGAAGTGGTAGCCAGTAGCTTGAGTTTCACCAGTTTTATGGCGTCAACTATGTGCAAGTGAATTACCACTCACCTGAGTAGCAACATTGAGCAAAGCTAATCTTCCATTCTTGGAGACCGTGAAAGACATGATGGGATGGTCCTCCTGGACTCTGGAAGAAACCATGAACCAAAAATCATACTTTGGCAGAGGAATACTGCTTTAAATTACTTGTCAAAAGGAGAAATCTCAACCTTCATCTAATGGTTGATTTTAATTTTTTGTTTTTTTATTGCTAGAAGCTAAACACTTTGTGAGCTACATGCCTATTTGTCTCTCCGTTGAGGTACCCTGTGTAATTGTATTACTGACATTTACTGATAATTTTTTTTATTTGCGCTCTCAAAATAGGTCTCAAGTTATCAAGTATTTGTTCAACGTGCTCTGAGTGATCTGTCGTTGATTATTATACTTGAGGTCCTACCTGGAGGAAACGAGTTATTTTGTAACCATTGGAAGTGTTCAGTCTCATCGAATGGCAATGACCTATGGGGTCCCTCAAGGGTCAATTCTTGGAGCCCTTCTGTTCAGCCTGTATATGCTACCCTTGGGTCAAATTCTTCAGAACTTTAATTTTGACTATCATAGCTATGCAGATGACACACAGTTATAGCTAGCAGTGTCTCCAGATGACTACAGTTCAATTGAGATTTTGTGTCACTGTCTAAAACAGATAAATATCTGGATGAGCCAAGATTTTTCAAATAGTGGGGCAGAGAGTCCAAAGCAAACACGGTGAAGCAGCATTTAGCTATTATGCTGCACACAAATGGAATAAGTTGCCAACAGAAGTGACGTCAGCCCCAAGTGTGGTGAAAAACGCTTCTTTTTTCCCATGCTTTTTCGACAATTTCCACTTTGAAATGTTATTTTTTGCACTGTATGCTGTTTTTATTGTATTTTATTATTTAGCATCCTTTGATATCATCCATCCAGTCTCAACACTGCTTATCCTGTTCAAGGTTGTGATGTGCTGGAGCCTATCCCACCTGATTTAGGACTTGAACTGGTCACCAGTCTGTTGCAGGGCACATATAGACACGGACAACCATTCACACTTACATTCACACAGTCACTGGGTAGGAACAGAACCCAAGCTGCCTGCACTGAAGTCAGGCGAATGTAACACTATACCATCAGTGACCCATTTATAAAATTGAACTGTAAACTGTTGTTTAGTGCATAAACAGAAAGGATGATTATATACGACCTGATGACAAAGAAGTGAAAAGAATGCAGGTATGTACCTTTGTCACAGTAACACTTCAGTGGTTCTAACTGGCTTTATGCACAGTAAGTGCTGCTTTGCTACTGACTTACATATTTCTGTCCGTCAGGTCCTCAAAGTTGTAGCCACGAATGCGCTGGTGGGTGTCAGAAGCAAGGACAGTCCGTCCATCACCTAAACACCACAGGCACTGCACACGAATGCCTTCCCATGAGTCCAGTAGGTTACCATCCAAGTCCTGTGAGATCACATTAAGAAACAGAATGTAAATGAGACCCTAATCCATGTGCAGGTATTTTTGCTTTATATCAGGGCTTCTCAACCTAGGGGCGGGTCCCCATAGGGGGGTGTGAATCCTTGCAAGAAATTAAATGTCTATTGTTTTTTAAAATATATCAAATGTGTACTATTCAATTGACAGTAAACGAATTTGATTAATAAACTGTTAGAAAACTTTTTTCTCAAAAATGTATCACAGATGAGAAATATTTTTTTTAAAAAATCACTGTCACAAAAATGTAATAGATTTAGTAAGAAGATCCGATTTTTTTAAAATCAACTTGGTGGACGACTGCCTCATCTGACACATCTGCCTCACAGTTCTGAGGAACCAGGTTCAAATCCTGCCTCGCCTGTTTAGAGTTTACATGTTCTCCCCGTGCCTGCGTGGGTTTTCTCCGAGTACTCCGGTTTCCTCCCACATCCCAAAAACCTGCATAGTAGGTCCATCGAAAACTCTAAACTGCCCGTAAGGTGTGAATGGTTGTTTGTTTATATGTGCCCTGCGATTGGCTGGCAACCAGTCCAGGGTGTACCCCGCCTCTCGCCCAGAGTTAGCTGGGATATGTGCCAGCACACCCGTGACCCGAGTGAGGATAAGCAGTATGGAAAAAGGTCCATCCAATTTGTGTACCGCTTTTCATTATTGTTATTATATCAATATTTGTTAATTTGTTTTCTGAAATGTAAAAGTGTCTCGCAATTTATTATATTGTTTGCCACCGTAGCTCAACCATTCAGGAGTGAAAATCCGCCAGTTACAAAGGGGAGACCATGATTGACATGATTCTATCTAAACAAACAAATAAATAAATCTTTGGTAGTTTGTTTTTAAATGTGTTTCCATGAACTATCAGGACACATCTACTAGCAAAACTGTCAGCTTGACTGACACAAGCCAACCTTAGTGATTAGCTGTTTATCACTGTTCTCAACAGTAACGTTCTATTGTCTGTGTGAGCTGCAAATGTGCATTTGTGTGTGTGTGTGTGCTGTGGAATATACTCACACATTGGTAGAACTGGCCTCTCTGCCCACCAGTGATGAAGCGTTTGCCATCTGGATTCCACGCCACGCTCGTGAGGCTATCTTCATGAGATTGACTCATCTTTGTTCGTAACTCCCCCGTCTAAACAACCGGAGAGGGAACACGCTGCATTGAATTCAAGTTCCTTCAGGGTAGGTTCGTGTAATGTGGCCCACGTACAGTATCTCATAAACATAAGGGCACCTGTCACATTTTTGTAAATAACTTCTTTTCATACGATGATGAGCACGTGCACGCGACTTCTTTGGTCAACAATGACGAGGTATATTGTACGTATGGTCTTGGCCGCCATCCTGCAGCTCAGTTTCAAGGTGTTGGGGATCTTTTTACACCCTTGGACGTCATGTGGAGCAACAATTCTTTTTTCAGATTTTCCGAGTTCTTTCCCACGAGGTGCCATACTGGAATTTCTAGTGACCAGTATGAGAGAGTGAGAGCAATAACAGCAAATTTAACAAACCTTAGTCATACGACACGGGGGAGGGAAAATGGCTAATTGGGGGTGTACTCGTCATCAGCAATTTACACATTAATGGCTGTGTGTCGAGTTTTTTTGATGGGACAGTAAATGTACACCGCTATACAAACTGCAAAGTGATTATTTCACATTGAAGCAAAGCGTCATTAAAATTCAAATTACCTTCATGTCCATGATGAGTGCAAGTAAACGTCTGACCACAACTGTATGTACCGCAGTTCACTCTTTTTTTTCTAAGAATAGAGGATTGAGTGTCACATATCTTCACTGAACAAATGAAATCTACCATAATATATACACTATAGTGCCAAAAGTATTCGCTCACCTGCCTCGACTCACAAATAATTTTAAGTGATATCCCATTCTAAATCCATCCATCCATCCATCCATTTTCTACCGCTTATCCGGGTCGGGTCGCGGGGGCAGTAGCTTTAGTAGGGACGCCCAGACTTCCCTCTCCCCAGCCACTTCACCCAGCTCTTCCGGGGGCGTTCCCAGGCCAGCCGAAGGACGTAGTCTCTCCAGCGTGTCCTGGCTCGTCCCCGGGGTCTCCTCCCGGTGGGACATGCCCGGAACACCTCACCAGGGAGGCGTCCGGGAGGCATCTGAATCAGATGCCCCAACCACCTCATCTGGCTCCCCTCAATGCGGAGGAGCAGCGGCTCTACTCTGAGATCCTCCCGGATGACCGAGCTTCTCACCCTCTCTCTAAGGGAGAGCCCGGACACCCTGCGGAGGAAACTCATTTCGGCCGCTTGTATCCGGGATCTTGTTCTTTCGGTCACGACCCACAGCTCGTGACCATAGGTGAGGGTAGGAACGAAGATCGACCGGTAAATTGAGAGCTTCGCCGTTCGGCTGAGCTCCTTCTTTACCACAACGGACCGATACAAAGTCCGCATCACTGCAGACGCTGCACCGATCCTCCGTCTGTCGATCACCCGTTCCATTCTTCCCTCACTCGTGAACAAGACCCCAAGATACTTGAACTCCTCCACTTGGGGCAGGATCTCATCCCCGACCAGGAGAGGGCATGCCACACTTTTCCGACTGAGGACCATGGTCTCAGATTTGGAGGTGCTGATTCTCATCCCAGCCGCTTCACACCGCTGCGAACTGCTCCAGTGAGAGTTGGAGCTCACGGCTTGATGAAGCCAACAGAACCACATCATCAGCAAAAAGCAGAGATGCAATACTGAGGCCACCAAACCGGACCCCCTCTACACCTCGGCTGGGCCTAGAAATTCTGTCCATAAACGTTATGATCAGAATCGGCGACAAAGGGCAGCCTTGGCGGATTCCAACCCTCACCAGGAACGAGTCCGACTTATTGCCGGATATGCGGACCAAACTCTGACTCCGGTCGTACAGGGACCGAACAGCCCGTATTAGGGGATTCGGCACCCCATAGTCCCAAAACACCCCTACAGGAGCCCCGAGCGACACGGTCGAACACCTTTTCCAAGTCCACAAAACACATGTAGAGCTGGTCCAATGTTTCACGGCCAGGACGAAAACTATACTGTTCCTCCTGAATCCAAGACTTGACTTCACGACGGACCCTCCTCTCCAGCACTCCTGAAAAGACCTTACCGGGGAGGCTGAGGAGTGTGTTCCCCCTGTAGTTGGAACACATCCTCCAGTCCCACTTCTTAAAAAGGTGGACCACCACCACTGTCCCCGATGTCCATGCGATGTTGCAGAGGCGTGTCAACCAGGACAGCCACAACATCCAAAGCCTTTAGGAACTCCGCGCGAATCTCATCCACCCCCGGGGTCTTTCCACCGAGGAGCTATTTAACCACCTCGGTGACCTCAACCCCAGAGATAGGAGAGCCTGCCTCAGAGATCCCAGACTCTACTTCCTCATGGGAAGGCGTGTCGCTGGAATTGAGGAGGTCTAAGTATTCTCCCCATCGACTCAATACATCTCGTGTCAAGGTCAGCAGTGCCCCATCCCCACTATACACAGTGTTGATCGTGTACTGCTTTCCCCTCCTGAGACGCTGGATGATAGAATTTCCTCGAAGCCGTCCGGAGGTTTTTCGCCATCGCCTCACTGAATTCCTCCCATGCCCAAGTTTTTGCCTCAGTGACCACCAAAGCTGCATTCCGCTTGGCCAGCCGGTACCCATCAGCTGCCTCAGGAGTCCCACGAGCCAAAAAGGCCCTTTAGGACTCCTCCTTCAGCTTGACGGCATACCTCACCGCTGGTGTCCACCATCGGGTTTGGGGGTTTCCGCCATGACAGGTACCGACCACTTTACAGCCACAGCTCTGGTTCGCCGCCTCAGCAATATAGGTGCAGAACATGGCCCACTTGGACTCAATGTACCCCGCCTCCCACGGGACGTGGGTTAAGTTCTGCCAGAGGTTGGAGTTGAAACTCCTTCTCACAGGGTATTCTGCCGGACGTTCACAGCAGACCCTCACAATACGTTTGGGCCTGCCAGGTCGGACTGGCATCTTCCCCCACCATCAGACCCAACACACCACTAGGTGGTGATCAGTTGACAGCTCCACCCCTCTCTTCACCAGAGTGTCCAAAACATGTGGCCGCAAGTCCGATGACATGACCACAAAGTCAAACTGCAGCCTAGTGTGTCCTGGTGCCAAGTGCACGTATGAACACCCTTATGCTTGAACATGGTGTTCGTTATGGACAAGCCGTGATGAGCCAAGAAGAAGTCCAATAACACACCCCTCGGGTTCTGATCGAGGCGGCCGGGGGTGGGTGGGGGGGGGCGTTAATATCACCAGACTGCGACCAATCTTCACTATCTGTATTTTTTTATTTATTCATTTATTTTTTAACCTGTCGTGTTCAGCTGCCTGGGCATGCAGAATGGTGGATCTGTATGCCTTTTGTGCTGGAACAGTTTTGCTGTCCAACAGGGGAGTTTCAAATACTCCCTCTGCTTATTTTTAAATTTTTCTGATGTTTATTGAAAATGCAGCTGGACGGAATAGGGTTTTAGGGGACAGACAGAGGGACAGAACGGAGAAGGAGAATAGGGGTGTGAACCACAGCAGAACAATAGTTAGACATTCTAGATATTTGACCAAAAGTAACGCTACAACAGTATAATAATCGTGTTCTTATTTGTGGATGGTTGGTGGGGGGGGGACGACATCCGGTGAGGATATGCAACAACTAACCAATACAACAAGATGAAAGAGGACAGAAAAGGGCAGGACAGGACAGGATGTGGGACCTCCGTCCCCCACGCCCAATCCTCCCCACCCGCTGCACCCCACCGCTGCCACTGGCTCCACCACACCCAAGAGCATGGGGGCCCCAGCCACCAACAGGGTCCAACGCAACTGCCACCCTAAAAAAGTCACAACCCTGCCAAAGGTCAGTGAGCAATTACAGGCGAGGGCGCCAGGAGAGGGGAGAGGAAGGCGGGGACCCAAAGGAGGGAGGGCGGGGTTGGCAGGCCCCAGAAGTCAAGCCAAGAGAAATGTGGATACCCACCACCCACCCTATTACTATGGTTACCAGATCCCCGACTGGCAACCATTACCCCTGTACCGTGATCATGTGTGGTGGAGTGCCGTGCATTAGGGGTTGAGGCGAGACGGTCACGGGCAATGATGACCCGCAACTGTCACCCCCACTCAGGCCAACCAGCTCCCCAAAGGATGTGCGAATGGATGTAGTGGATTAAAAATCCGCGGGGGAAAGGCATGGCGGGCCAGAGAGCAGGCCGGAGTGCTGGAACACTTGGGCGAGTGTCCTCCCCAGCCTGACACTGCCCCACTGTTAATTGTCACTAGCTCTAATTATTTGGCCTTCCCATCTGAAAATATAATACGGGCTCACAAGGATTTCATGATTCTCGAGTGAGTGGTGAAAACTTACCGTAAAATATATACATTTGTGACATTAGACATTACATATCATACTGGAATGAAAGTACACCTTTTGCACAACCCCAAGGTGCGGTTATACCTTTGGATAGAATTTTGGGGGAAAATGCGTATTATTCACAAGAAGTTTCAGTATTTGCAAATGATCTGAGTTGATCTTACCTGTACATTCCACAGCCACAACTCAGAGCAATCGTCAGGACCACATGCTATCAGATAGGAATCATCAGGACTCCATGCCAAGTAAGAGACTCCATATGCATGACCCTCCAGAGTCTTCATTAACTTCACCTGCCGTGTTTCCTGTAAAAAAAACACACACACACGCATTCCAGCTCTCATATGCCAACTGATCCATAATTGATGACATAACACTCACTGATGGCGAGTTAACAATACATTACCGTGTCTACATGCCATATAATGACTGTAGTGTCTTTGGAACCAGTTGCCAGTTTTGTGCCATCATTGGAGAACTTGCAAAACCAAACTTCGTTGCAGTGTTCAGTAAGTATTTGTTGAGTGTAGCAGGGGAATTGTTTCCTAAAAACAATAACACATTTATTTCAGAACCATTTTGAACTTCAGTCATAATTTTATACCGAGCCCTTAATTTTCAGGGGGTAAAAATCTATCGGGAACAACTAAAATTGTAGTTTCTTCCTAACAATTTTGAAGCACTGTTGAGGAGGAAATCAATGCATTAACTGATATGTTTTGTCCACTCGAGCAGCTTTGACAGCCTTTGACTTTATAGTCGTCAGTAAGAGAATCACTTTTCATTTGGGCTGAGGTCAGATTGAATAAGTTATCTTTGCTTTCACACTAAATGTAGTAGCTTTGATTGTCTTCTGTGTTGCCATGAGTCTTCACAGCATTTGGCTGAATGGGTGTAGATTAGGGCTGCACGGTATTGGGAAAAACTAAATAAAAAGAAATAAATCACATTGCGATTTTTTTGCAACCCTGTGATATACAACCCCAATTCCAATGAAGTTGGGACGTTGTGTTAAACACAAAAAAAACCTGAATACAATGATTTCAAAATCATGTTTAGTCTATATTTAATTGCATACATTACAAAGACCATATGTTCAATGTTCAAACTGATAAACTTGATTGTTTTTAGCAAAGAGAATTTTAGAATTTTATGGCTGCAACACGTTCCAAAAAAGCTGGGACAGGGTCATGTTTACCACTGTGTTACATCACCTTTTCTTTTAACAACATTCAATAAACGTTTGGGAACTGAGGACACTAATTGTTGAAGCTTTGTAGGTGGAATTCTTTCCCATTCTTGCTTGATGTACAGCTTCAGCTGTTCAACAGTCCGAGGTCTTCTTTTACGCTTCATAATGCACAACACATTTTCAATGGGAGGCAGGTCTGACCTGCAGGCAGGCCAGTCTAGTACCCGCACTCTTTTACTACGAAGCCACGCTGTTGTAACATGTGCGGAATCAGAATCATCTTTATTTGCCAAGTATGTCCAAAACACACAATGTGGAATGTGGTAGGGCATTGTCTTGCTGAAATAAGCAGGGGCGTCCATGAAAAAGATGTTGCTTGGATGGCAGCATATGTTTCTCCAAAACCTGTATGTACCTTTCAGCATTAATGCTGCCTTCACAGATGTGTAAATTACCCATGCCATTGGCACTAACACAGCCCCATACCATCACAGATGCTGGCTTTTGAACTTTCAGTCCGGATGTTTCTTTTCCTCTTTGGCCCGGAGGACACGACGTCCACAATTTCCCAAAACAATTTGAAATGTGGACTCATCGGACCACAGAACACTTTTCCACTTTGCATCAGTCCATCTTAGATGAGCTCGGGCCCAGAGAAGCCGGCGGCATTTCTGGGTGTTGTTGATAAATTGCTTTTTCTTTGCATAGTAGAGATTCAAGTTGCACTTAAGGATGTAGCGCCAAACTATATTTACTGGCATTGGTTTTCTGAAGTGTTCCTGAGCCCATGTGGTGATATCCTTTACACATTGATGTCGGTTTTTGATGCAGTGCCGCCTGAGGGATCGAAGGTCACGGGCATTCAATGTTGGTTTTCGGCCTTGCCGCTTACATGCAGTGATTTCTCCAGATTCTCTGAATCTCTTGATGATATTATGGACCGTAGATGATGAAATCCCTACATTCCTTGCAATTGTACCTTGAGGAACATTGTCCTTAAACTGTTTGACTATTTTCTCCCGCACTTGTTCACAAAGAGGTGAACCTCGGCCCATCTTTGCTTGTGAATGACTGAGCAATTCAGGGAAGCTCCTTTTATACCCAATCATGGCACCCACCTGTTCCCAATTAGCCTGTTCACCTGTGGGATGTTCCAAGCAGGTGTTTGATGAGCATTCCTCAACTTTCTCAGTCTTTTTTTTTTTTTGGCACCTGTCCCAGCTTCTTTTGGAACGTGTTGCTGCCATAACATTCTTAGTTAATGAGTTTGTGCAAAAAACTATTAATAAAGTTGATCAGTTTGAACATTAAATAGCTTGTCTTTGTAGTGTATTCAATTAAATATAGATTGAACAAATCATTGTATTCTGTTTTTATTTGTTTAACACAACGTCCCACCTTCATTGGAATTGGGGTTGTACATGGCACTGTTTAATTAGCAGACGCCAGAGATATGGTAATGCTTTTTAAGCATATATTTGGGCGTGAGAGTAACTTTCTCAGTCTTTTTTGCCACCTTTGCCACCTGTCCCAGCTTTTCTGGAACATGTTGCAGCCATAAAATTCTAATTTAATGATTATTTGCTAAAAACGATAAAGTTGATCAGTTTGAACATTAAATATCTTGTTTTTCTAGTGTATTCAATGAAATATAGGTTGAACATGATTTGCAAATAATTGAATTCTGTTTTTATTTATGTTTAACACAACGTCCCAACTTCATTGGAATTGTGGTTGTATATTACGATGTGAAAATACACAGGATAACGAACTCGTGCCATGTGAAATCAGGCACACATTTTTCTTTTCCCCCTCTATGTATTTTTTTTTTTAGTTTATAATAGCTTCGGTAGAAATAGACTACGCTCAACAGAGCACGGAATATTTGCGTGAAGCCTACCTGTATTTAAATGCACTGTAGTATTGAGCAGCTAAGTGTCCAGCCAGTTATGAAGTTAAAATCTTTTTTTTCCCATGCACAGTCATACTGTAGTCCGCATAACACTATTCATTTCTTTTTAATCAATCTGTAATTTTATACGTTTTAACATTACATGCATTAGCATTTCTGTATTTGAGCACGTTACTTTAGAGTAAACAATACACACTGCTGTGGGCACCTTGTGCCTGGATCAGACGACAAGATTGTAGTCCTTTATTGGCCCGATTTGCTATTTTGGCTCATTTCCCAGATCAGGATTGACAATACTCCTTGTTGTTTGACATAATCCACAACCCATGATTTGGGCCTAGGACACCAAAATGTCAAGCACTGGGGGTATTTAACTAAAATTTTCAGGTCCAGATCGAGAACATTTCTTGAAGCAAGGTTCGGAAGATCATCTAGTGTCTATTTATTGTCATATACTGTATATTTAAGTAGTAGTGTCTGCTTGTAATCATTATATCAATCAAATTCAAAAACCTTTTGGCATTTATTATTGTCAAACAACACAGAATTAAACAAATAGAGTATGTATGACTACTGACATGTACACTTGTGCTCATAACATTACATACTCTTCAGAATTTGTGAAATATTAGTGTTTTTTGTTTTGTTTTTGTTTTTAAATATGATTGATGACTGAACAAGGACCATCTCATTATTTTCGTTGTTTTTTTTAATGATTGTGCTTTTCTGAAATGCCTTACAGTTTAATTCGAATCCCATTAAAAATAAAATTAAATGTGTTTTGCCTGATCCTTCAAGTTTTCTTTCAAGAACTGTACACCTCACAAATTCTGCAAATATACATATGAGCACAACTTTGTAATGTTCTCTCATTTACTAAATAGAAGTTGGGCTGCATTTCAGAATAAGAGCAAGTAAATGAAAAGAGAAAGTTATACCTGTTCAAATAAAGTGCTTAACTTCAGAAAGATAAAAAATAAAAGTTCAAGTTTCTCCCTTTTCTGTCTGGGATCTTGACACAACAGTGAAGTCTTAATTATATTTTAATTTCACAAATCTTAACTGAACCGTTTTCGAGGTTATACTTGTTCAAAACATTTATGCTTAACTTCATAATGCCATTTCACATATATTCACTTTTAAGTGCTCCGAGTGGAAAACTCCACTCGGAGCACTTACTCCAGTGTCCGTTCCATTTTAAGCGCCATTTGTTCCAGATGTTATCTTCCTTTATCGATTATTTTATGATCTTTCTGTCTCTTTAACTCAACTTCCACGCCGAGTCTCTTTCTCTCTCCCCTGGTCTGTCCACATTCAGTGATTACGGCCTGAAATGCAGATTTGATTGGCTGAAGGGGGTGGCAGGACTCGCATGTGATTGGTCGGTATGGTTCGTCACTACTGTAAAGCCTGTCCTGCTGCGTCGCTTAAAATGAAAGCGCCCCGTATGTCTAAATCATCAACTTTCTTTTTTTGGCTATGGTAGCAAGCGAGTTACAATATGTTGCCTGCTTGCAAGCCGTATTAAAAGTATGTGAACATTACCAAGCTCTCCTTGGACGTCCTCCGAAGCACCAGAGGACGACACCACATCTCTGGGCTGCTGCGTGTGTTGTTCGAAGGGTTATAATTTACTGTAAAGGTTAACATCCGTGCTAATCTTATTAGCATGTCTATCTTTTCTTATCACCGTATGCTCGCACTAAGGTCAGCAGACATTCGTTGTTTAATCATGTTTTATGTGACAGCTTTACAGTAAACAACAGCTGGGATTGACAGATTAACAAAACGAAGCAAGAACGTTTTGCCTCTTATTTGGAAAATGTTTTGCGAACACTATTTAAAGTATGATTGTAATTGGTAGACTGATCCGCGCAGTGCATGTTGGGTACCTGAGTTCTTTTCCTCCTACATCGTCAGGAGGTTTGCGCACATCGCAAATGACGATGATCAAACAAAATACTGTGCATCCCGAGTGTAGAGTGTAAATTGCAGTATGCAACACTTAAAGGGGACAAATGATGGCCATTTTTCAATTGTTTGAATACAAATACAATACCCATCAAATGTGAAAATAAATAAAGTAAACGTTTTAGCTGCCTTTTTCTAAAATTGGGTCTGCGAGCAAGACATTCTAGATTTTGTGAATTGAATCAGAAATCTGCTTATTTACATAACAATTTTCAAGTGAGTCCGGCCACTGGACCACATTATAAAATCGCCGCCTTTCATGCATAAAAAGCAGTGCACAATAATAATAATAATAATAATAAATTAGGCTTAACACGATCAGGATTTTTGGGGACGATCACCGATCAGCGAGTTTAAAAAAACGATCACAAGACGAAGGAACGTGTCTATTTAAATGACCTGTTCATTTACTGTATATACTTGTGTACTTAATTGCTCAAAAAATTATATTTACAATAAATAATGAATCTTTGTTCCTCTAGTTATGCCAGTGAGGCATAGTGACAGACAGAACAATAGAATGGTCTTCTATTAGATGGCAAAAAGTAAATACAGTAATTAATGTATCCGCTTTTTGTGACATTTTTGTTTGTTGGCGTGCCGTGAGATTTTTCAATTGTAAAATATGTTCCTTGGCTCCATAATGGTTGGAAATCACTGTTCTAGTCAGATTGTGTATTCTAATCAGTCAGGTCAAACCAACATTACATGACAGAAATAATGGGTGCTAACTTACTGTAATTAAATTACTTCACCCACACCGAAACTTTAGAGCATGATTCGACAGAACGGCGGCATGTTTACGTACAACCATTCGTGCTACCACTCGCTTGCTAGGCTACATAACGTTTTTGTTGCCTGCTTGTGAGCCGTATCGTATTAAAAGTACGTGAGCATACCTCACGCAAGCCTTAAACAAACGTCCTCTCCTGTCCTGCGCACCGGTGACCACCAACGCACGTTTTTCCCCATTTTGTCCTTAGAATACAGTCGGCGCAATCCACTCTTTTTGTCGTGGCCACGGTAACGAGTGTATCCGGTTGCATTTGAATTGACAAGATAAAGCCCAATGATCGTAAAAAACGGGATGCGGTGGTATCGGAATCGGGAGATTTTATTGCAGTAGTCTGACATAGTGAAATCGTGAAAGAGCAAATTTATCTTGTAGTCTCCGGGCATTACGTTTTGTCTGTCTCAGACGTGTTGTCTGTTCCACACCGCCGACATGTTTTTTGTTGTTGTTTTTTTAAATAACTTTATTGGCCGTCAGATATTTCCAATACTACGTCAAAAGACACGCGACAAGGCTAAAAATAAACTCGCTTTTGGATTCAAATATACTGTCCACGATGGCGACGCGGAGTAAATGTCTTTTGCAGAGCTGATCAATGATCGGCGAATTATGACATTTCAGCCGATCAGCATAAAATACCGATACCGATCAGCCCGATAAAATCGGTGTAAAGTCTGATAATAATAATAATAATAATCCCTGCGATTGGCTGGTGACTAGTTCAGGGTGTACTCCCCCGAAGATAGCTGGGATAGGCTCCAGCACGCCCACGACCCTAGTGAGGATATGCGGTACAGAAAATGAATGGATGGATAATAAAAATAATAATAATAATAATAATAAAGCTGGGATAATTATTGATGCTTGGAGTGTGAAAGATGACACTACTAGCTCTGACCCATACCATTAAAAAAATAATGAGTTTGCCATGAAAGAAAGAGGAAAAAAAGTACATGGCCAGTCATAGAAAATTAAATGAAAACCGGTGTCACCGTCGAAACACTAAGAGTGAGAATTAAGAGTGCAAAAGTCCCTGTTGATAAGCTGTAGAGTAAGGGCTGGCCCAGGCTTGCACTATCCAGTTAGGTAAGGAATGATAGGATGATGCAATGTGTTCTTCTTTCCACCTTCTGTCTATATTTTATTTTGGCTCCTCAACAACACAATAGCAAAAACTATCAAGAATTTGAAGAAAAAGGAGATCAGAGGCTTCGGTCACAATGCAGGGCATGATGCCAAATTCAGATTTTTTTTCCCCAGTCTTTTTATATAGTCGTTCACATTCCCCAAAACATATGAGGCTTCTACTGTGGACGGCACACGTCGGTGACATCACATTGTGCTTGCGCATGAACACGAGTCGCCGTGTTGACAGAAGTAAATAGGTCTCATCATGACGCCCTTTTGGCGATTTCGAGGATTTTGTGCAACCGGAGCCATCGTTTTCTTATATGTATCAGTTCTAAAGCATCTTCTTTTTGCCACTGACTGTTTTCTCTCCTTCGTCCACCGGTTGCCATTGTGTGGCGCGTCTCTTTTGCCAAACAATTGCAACGTTTGTCGCCGTTTGATGACGTATGGGTCGGATGCGAGCGTCCATAATGCACTCACGTCACGTACATATACGATTTGTATCTCCATATGAAAGAGGCCTGGGTCGGATATGAAAAAATTGGTATTGTACTGTTCACAATGGCATAGAAAAAATATTGGGCAGAAAAATCGGAATTGACCTACAGTGTGAACATAGCCAGAAACATGTCTTATAAGTACACTGTGTGGCTTCTTACCGGCTGCAGCCGTGGTCCAGCAGCAAGGACACGGAGTCCAGTCCACTATCCAGCTTGGTGTTGTGGTAGAGGCAACGCTCCCGCTGTAGTTCCACCGCCTGCTTTAGCAGAGTCTGCAGTCTGCGAGGCGGCAGCATCACTGACGGAGGCAAGTAGGCTGCATGAAAGTTCACAGAAAGATCACATAGCGTGTTTAATATTAACTGTCGATGCTAAAACAACTTGGATACACTGACAAATGCATTTTTTTCGCCATTTATTTACGTCTGCCAAGCAGCAATTACACGAGAAGCGGCATTAAACTGGAATCGATTAAACTAATGAATTAAACAGATTTTATTTCCATGAAACTTTGGAGCAGCAATGTCCATTTTGGTGCCCGTCCAGTTCCGAGTCCAGATTGGAGAATTTGTTTTCGTAATGACAGGCCAACTACAGTGAGCATAGAGACAGACACTTCTAATAGTTCAAAGTCAGCTCATTTTCATATCCCGTTCTGCTCAGTGACACAATTAATATTATTTCTACTATACTGTACAGGTGACTGTCACACATTAACCACGCACTGTTGAGGAAATGGTCGAATAATAAAAGATGTCAGAATAAGAAGAATTCTGCTTGAAGAATGTGTCACCTTTAAGGCAAATACATCAAGGGACATTGTCAGACAAGGATACAACTACAATGACTAATTAAATTAACAGTATGCATTCTATTAGGAAAATTGATAGCACTGATGTTAAAAGTGAAAGGGGTTTTAAAACTGCCTTTTAAGCGCTTCATCATATTTTAATCACTGTGAATGTTTGGAATGAGTACAAATCTCATCAAATGTGACCATACCATCCAACTCAATAATCTAAACATAATGTTAATGAAACAAGAAACAAATGGTAAAATAATGTAGTAAGCAGCTGTAGAGTTTCAGTAAAGGCATGATAAGCACAAACATCAGTCACTGTCGAATGTACACCGTGTACAGTTAAGTGTGTGTGAGTCAGACTGCACTCACTCTGGAGTTTATCCAGCAGCTTTGTTCGTGATACCGTGCCTTTGCCTTCCCAGTCTGCTTTGGCTCGCAGGTCCTCTGCATGACTGCACATCAGGTACCTTCAAACCACACGATCAAACTTTCTTATCTACCGTCCAAAAGACAGTCAGTGAATATTACTGCGCACGCAAAATGCAAAGAAAATCTCACAAAGTATCGCTAAAATGACATCCCGTATATTCATTTACTTTAACTCTTTGACCCAAATCCTGAGACAGAAAAAAAATAAAAAGGCAATACAAAATACAGTTACAGTGGTGCCTTGAGATACAAGTTTTATTCGTTCTGTGATCACGCTCGTAGCTCAAACAACTGTTATCTCTAATCATCTTTCCCATTGAAATTAATGGGAATACCATTCATCTGTTTCAGCCTCCCCCACCCCAGAAAATGTTGTAACGCTTATTTTAATGAGGAACAATAGTACGACATTGTATTTTACTTTATAAAAGCATACAGTAATGACATAATTAAATAGAATCAAAAAGAATGAAAAATAAACAATTTTTGTCATATTTGCCTCAATTGAATGCTGCTCCTTCTGGTGTGCCTGCCTTGGCAATCTGGAGGCAATATAAGAAAGACTGATATAATGTTCATTGAGGTGTCAACTTATTATGAATCCTACTAGTGCGCTAGGTAGTCATTGCCTCTTTGCAGGAGCCAATCATAAAGCAGCAGGGGAGTCAAAATCACATCTGAATGACCTCAGCTCATCAGTACGACACTAATATAAGTCTTTCTAAGGATAAAGGATATATGAATGTGAGTATGTACTTTTATACTGTCAGTGTACATGTTGCTGCACTGCTTGTCTTCAACCTGTTGCTTAAATGGTTCAAGCACCACGATGTAGATGCTAAATAGCATTAGCATTAAGCTAGCAGACTGAAATACACATTGTAATTCTCTTTGTTCTATGTCTAGTTTGAAAATAAACTTCAACTGGGTGTGGCATTAAACAGCATGAAGCCTCTTTTTTTTTTTTTTTTTGAAGAGTTGTTCACTATTTGCCTAAGTGCTGCGTGAAGTGAGTTGAGTTCATTGCCACCATACAGTGCGTACCTGAAGTTTGAGCTCACAAGTCAAAGGAAGGAAGAAAGAAAAAAAAAAAAAACAGCCAAATGATGGCTTGTATCTCAAAAAAAATCAGGTCGGGTCACTCGTATACCAAGGCACCACTGAATTATTGATAAGAACGACGGTGTACTGACCCGCTCAGAATGTGGATGCGTTCTGTGTTGTACTTGAGAGGGGTGAGTTCGGCTCTGAGAACCTGCAGAGCCTCCAAGACTTTACCATCCTCGAGATACTCCAAATACTTCTGCTGCAGCAGGAGGAACTTCATGCGCTGCACAGTTCGGAGTTAAGATAACAAAGACAAAAAAAGACAATGTGACTCCCACATGCTTTGTGTTCCGCATTATACAGTATGACCGAAGCAAATTATCAATGAACATCACTAACCATGACAACCTCCATATTAAGTTCAACAATACAAAGGATCTGTCACATGCCTAGAACTCTCAGCGCCAAGCAAAGACATGGAGAAAATGGTTTCAGGGGTTATAATGTCAAAATCACAACTAATGTAAAACTAACAACGTGACAAGTGACCACCATCTTTGTGTGAGGGGAAAAAACAACAACAACATTGAATGAGCGCTTAAAACGCCTCATAAAATCCTCCATAAATACATTCAGGAAAAAACGATTACTAACGATTACCTGGTCTACTGACCACACTGCTCTTCTCGTGAATAATGTTCCATTTGTGCTATTTGAGTTTTGACGCCGTTTGAAATGTCACTGTAATTTTGACACATCACCTTGGACAATCCCTCAGGTTTTCGAACCGTACGATCTTATTTGTGCATATTTTGAACTGACATTTGTCAGCCAAAGAAAAAAGGGGTTCCCCATGTAGCAGACTAAACAAAAGGGTCAAGGAGATACAGTTATAATCAGATGTTTACAGATATGATATAAAAAGACACATTGACTTGTTTTTCCTCATTGCCTGACAATAAATCAGGTTAAGATTTTTTCCTGTTCTAAATCAATTAGGATTACCAAAATTAATCCTATTTGCTTAATGCCAGAATAATGAGAAAATAATTAAGATTTTTTGTTGTTGCAATTTTTCATGACTTTCTTCAAAGTCACAAGCTTGCACACAGTAAGATTACTATACCCTTAAACAATTTGGGAAAACGCAGATGCTGTCATTTCTTTGGAAGCTTCTGATTGGTTTATTGACAACATCTGAAATTCGAGACACACCGTGGATGTACCGTAATTTCTCGTGTATAATGCGCATTTCCCCCCCCAAAAAATGTAAAGTCAATAGCGCACATTATACATAAGTATAGGGGGAAATGAAAAAGAAAAAAACTCACATTTTATAAATGTATGCCGCCATCTAGAGGTTATGAAAAAGTTGTACACTTTAATCCCAATATGCCACCGTCACCGAGAGGTTATGAAAAAGGCGTAGCCTACACTTGCATTCCAATATGACAGGGGTACATATGACTGCATATTGTGCTCATAAGTTTACATACTCAGTAATAATTTGTTTGTTTGTTTTTTAAAATACAACTGATGACTGAACAAACACCATCATTAATTTCTTTATGGTTATGTTTTGTTTAATGATAATGCTTTTCTGAAATGCTTGACAGTTTCATTTAAATCCCTTTTTTTTTTTTTAAATAATTAAATGTGTGCCCGGTCCTTCATGTTTTCTTTAAAGAATTGTACCCATCTTACAAATTCTGCCTGGGTAATCAAACATATGAGCACAATTTGCTCACAAGCAAACAAACAAAGCAACAACACAAACAAACAAATAGTTTTCTCATTTACTAAATAAAAGTAGGGCTGTGTATTTCAAAATAAGAGCATGAAAATAAAAATAAAGTATTACATGTTCAAATAAAGTGCTTTACTTCCAAATAATTATTTGAAAAAAATAACAAAATACAGATGATACTTCATGTTTTGATAATATGGTAGAAGCAAAATCATGCATTGTAAAAATGAATTATACATGGGTAAAAGGGCTTTCCAGAACTTTGGGGGTACGTATTATACATGGGTGCGCATTATACACGAGAAATTACGGTATATGAACTAGGCACACCTGAAACACACTCCTATGTGTAATATCATGGAAAAGTCAAATGATCAGCTAAGATATCAGGAAGAGAATTGGGGACTCGCACAAGTCTGGTTCATCCTTGGGTACCATTTTCAGATGCCTGAAGGTTTCCACGTTCATCTGTTCAAACAGTATACGCAAGTATAAACACCAAGGGAATGTCCAGCTATCATACCGCTCAGGAAGGTGAGAATTCTGTGTTTCAGAAATGAACGCGCTTTCATCCGAAATGTACATATCATCCCAAAAACAAAGCAAATGACCTTGTGAAAGATGCTGACTGAAGCTTGTAAGTGTGTATTATTATCCACAGTGAAACGAGTACTGTACTATAATGGCAAATTTTATAATATAACTCATTTTAATGTGTTGCACCTTCAATACTGAATCTCAACACTTCGGACTAAATAGATTATTCAAATGCGACTCCAGTTCATCTGATCAAGAAGAACAGGTGGAGGTGTGAAACCAACTGTATGCATTTTCCCCTTATTGTCATATCCTGTTGATTTCTGCCTGACATATTGTCTGTGTCTTACTGCATTGCATGTATTGGTCTGAACCATTTCCTAATAGAAAGGTATTTATAAAATGGTGTTTAAACCGCCTCCTGGCCAGACCGTTGAGACGATGCATGTGTACATATATCAAATTGTCTGACCTCTTTGCTCAGATAATAAACTGCACACGTTACTTTTCCTTCAAGTATTTGAACAACAAACAGAACAATAAAAAACATTTCCACAACTGTACCGACATGGGCTGAAAAGCCACTCTGCCAAGAAGTCATTACTCCAAAAGTAATATCAAAAAGCCAGATTCCAGTTTGCAAATGCACACAGGGACAAAGACCTTATTTTTTTTGTGGTCTGACAAAACTCAAATTCAACTGTTTGGCCATAATTGGCATCGTTACGTTTAGTGAAAAAAGAGGGAAGCTTGCAAGACTGAGAACACCATCCCAACTTTGAAATACGGGGGTGACGGCATCATGTTGTGGGGTTATTTTGCTACAGGAGGACTGGTGCACTTCACAAAACATATGGGATCATGAGCAAAGCACATTATGTGGAAATACTGAAGCAACATCAAGACATCAGCCAACAAGTTAAAGCTTGGGTCTTCCTAATGGACAGTGACCTGAAGAAAACTGCCAAACTGGTCAAAGTCAATGTTTTGGAGTGACCATGACAAAGCCCTGACCTCAATCCTATTGAAAATGTATTGGCAGACCTGAAAAGTCATGTGCGAGCAAGGCGGCCTACAAACTTGGCTCAGTTACAGCAGTTCTATCAGGAGGAATGGACCAAAATTTCTGCCAATTATTGTCAGAAGCTTGTGGAAGGATATCTAAAACATTCGTCCCAAGTTTAAAGGCAATGGTAGGAAAGAATAATGAAGTGTATGTAAACCTTTGACTTTGAAGAAAGTAATGAAAATGTGTCTCATAAATTCTTCATTATTCTGGTAATTAGCAAATAGAAATCATTTTGGTTATCCTAATTGACCTAAAACAGGAAACAAGCTGATTTAATGTCAGGCAGTGAGAAAAAAAAAAAAGCGTGTGGGTATAGTGTACGTAAACTTCTTCTGCTTTTACCCATATAGACAAACAACCATTCACAATCATACCCATGGTCAATATACAGTACAGTCTGTTTTATGTTTGTTGTGTGCATGTATGTTTTGGTGCCCTTGTGATTGATCGATTATGGAGTTCAAACACTACACATCCACAGTATGATGTCATGCCATTTGTCTTAACATTAAAAGAAAAAGGTTTGTGTTTAAGCTGTGTTGGCAGTCTGGGGATACTCACCACGATAGCAGTATGAGAATGCATCAGTGCCTTCAGCTCATTTAGGTCACTCTCAGCCTGTAGGAAGGTAAAAACAAACGGCAAGTAAAATCATATACAGTATAGTTGTACTATAGTGGGACTATCGTCATGCAGTAAATAACATGGTTCAACCTTGTCCCACTCTCCTTCCATGACATGATTGCGAAACTTTGTGGCAGAGGGATGCTCCAGCCTGCAGCCGGATTCTTGCATAAGGAGGTCCACCGTCTGACTGTAAACAATATGTCACAGAGTATAAAATCAATTCACATCATTGACCTGTGAGTATATCCACTCTCATCATGTGACATTTGTGTTTGAAGCGGCTGTTTCTGCTACATCACCGCAAAAAGAGCAGATTTGTTGTTCACTTAAACGAAGACATTTTGTCCCTAAAATAAGTGAACAAAAATCTGGCAATGGAACTAGTAGGAATTGACTTGAGAACATTCTTAAAATAACATATTGTATCTTAAAACAGGTCATTTTGACTTGTTGAAAATTTAGAAAGAAGTCTAACTATGTTAAAAAAAATACAGTAAAATGATTTCACTCGGTAAGATTTAGCATTTTTGCACTGTATAGGCAACAATAGGCCTACTGAGGTGAGGATGCTTCTTTGTGTTCTCTGTTTTGTTGCTGTTGTTTGCAGTGGCGTACTGATAGAAGGGTAAACTATTTGTACAAATTCAGAATGATGCAATTCTACACTATTGCAAATTACAACCACTATAGAACTTTTTATAATGTTTATAATAAAGTTAGCGCCGGGGTATTTCTGGGTGGGGGTCCTTGCAATTGTACGTTGCAGAATGCTATTGGAATATTTGCTCATGCAGTTCTTCACAAAGTGGTGAAACTTGCTGCATCCTTACTTGTGAGCAACTGAGCTTTTCAGCGTTGCTCCTTTTATACCCAGATATGACCCTCACCTGTTTCCAATGAACCCGTTCACCTGTGGAACGTATTTTTTGAGCGTTCCTCAACTTTGCCAGTCTTTTCTCGCCCCTGTCCCATCTTTTTTGATACAACATTTTGCCGGCATCCAATTCGAAATTAGAGAATATTGGCAAAAAACTAAAATGTTCATCAGTTTGAACACTAAATATCTTGTCTTTGTAGTTAGTGCATTCAATTGAATAGAAGTTTAAAAGGGATTTTCAAATCATTGTATTCTGTTTTTACCTCTATTTTACACAAGGTCCCAACTTCACCTATGCCCCCTTAAAACTGAACCTTGGACCCCCCCCCCCCCCCCTTACCATACAAGTTACTAGGCAATAAGACAGAGATGCTGCTATAGAGCACAAGCTACTTTTATGGGACAACAAAAAAAATGAAAACCCTAACTCCAAAAATATCTGAACATTAAAACTGACACAGAATTACCGCATGGACAACATGGCGCAAGGCATGCCGGGAACCCTACGTCCACTACAGTAACAGCAGTAAATATTACCAGTGATATTCCACGGATGCAATTAAAAGTCGAAAATAATGTGTGTCACTCAATTCGATATTCTAGTGGGACCCTTAAGAGTGAATTTTGTTGAAAACCAAATTCAAGCAAATGTTACCGTGTCTGTGTGTGTGTGTGTGTGTGTTTAAAACTGGTCCGCTCCATATGCTGCTACTTTCCTTGAACATTCAGATTATGTGACAGAAGCTATAACACTTAACACACCGTTTATATATATTTGGGGGAAAAAAACGGATTTTGAAGACGCGCAACTGCATACTGAGAATTCACGGTGACGGTGCATTCGTCCTCCTGACGTTACTAAGCGCTTTGTCGTTATGGAAGGCAGCACTGTAGTGTACTGTATTTTCTCCCTCAAAAGGAACGAACAAGGGGGCATATGTCGTCGCGTGTGCGTCCTGTCTCGATGATAGCTACAATATGAAGTCCACCGTGACAAGCGTAGTTGACTTACTTGAGACCCAAATCGTGTAAATGTTGTCCGATGAGCCTGATGACGTCTTCCTCGGACTGAGACAAGCGCTTCTTCTTCTTGACGCCACAGTTGGTGTCGGTCGAGCCGCTGTTGATGTTGTTGTTGGACGCGGGCTGGCCTGACACGCCGTTGTTGTTGTTGTTACTCGCCGGGTTTCCGTTGTCGGTGGCCGACACAAGTCCATTGGCGTGTGCTGCCCCGGCGGCGGAGGACTCGCCGTTCTGGGTGCCGTTTCGGCAAGACACTTCAGGGTCTCGGTCCTGCGCTGCCCCGTTAGCCTGCATGTTAGCACCGTTTGTATGCCGAGTAGAGAAACAAAAGTAACGACGGACGCGGTGGGTAGACGCGGGGACGACAATACCACCGGCGAAGCCGCCGACAGGCCCACTGACCCAGATGCAGCCCAAACTGTCTCGGTCCCCTGCGGCCGAGTCTGCTGCTTCAATCGCGGCGGTTGCTGCGACAAAAAAAAAACAACAACAACAGAAAAAACTAAACAAAACGAAGAATTGCTCTCGGAGGACGAAGGCGACAGTTATTCCGACCGCCACATTTTGCGGAATTTCGTGGTATTCGGCGCTGTCATATAGCGCTTGGGTCGCGTTGAAGTTACTGCTTATTAAAGCTTGTTATTGTTGCTCCCAGACAGCTGCAGCCCTGTTCTGGACTTACGCACTGACGTCAGCGGAAATTCCTTCATGTCTTTTTGGACGTGCAGCGTCACCGCTAGGGGCGCAAGCGTGCCTGATGCCTCTCGACTACTATTTCTTAGCCGCAACACCATCACTTAACAGTGAGCAACCTGGGCTCATGTGCAACTGGAGGACACTTCAAGGGGAGCCACAACGAAATCAATCAATCATTTTTGTAAATTCTTTCATAAGTAATTACCTGTAACGAGATGACGCAATATTTATTTTAAAATGTAATTGTCATCCATTACATTATTGGGAGAAAATGTGTAATTACAGTTTTTTTTTTGTTTTTTTTTTAATGATTTTTTGTTGTTGTTGTTGTGACATTTGAAAAATAGTGGCAAAAGGCTCAAATTGTTTTTCTGATTACTCCCTCCTTCGAGTCACTGATGATGTAGTGGTACATTCGCCTGACTTGGGTGCAGGCAATGTGGGTTCAGTTCCCACTCGGTGACGGTGTGAGTGCGAGTGGTTGTCTGTGTCTATATGTGTCCTGTGTCTGTCTACTCTTTCCCATAACTTCATTGAAAGACTCATCAACCTTATTCCTCTATACGGACCCTTTCCAAAAAAATAAGAATTATCATGGAAACGTTTATTTATTTCCATAATTCCATTCACAAACTTAAACTTTCATAGAGTCAGGGCCCACAATTGAAAAAAAAAATCAAGTATTTATTTGTTTTTATTTTTACATAATTTGGGTTTCCGGCTCCTAAAACCCACCAAATCAGGAATTAAAAAAATATATATATATAGAATACTGTGAAGAAACCAGACAAAATTTTGCAGGCCAAAAATGTTATAAACTGAGTGTCACGCACTAATCATCTACTAAACTCAAAGCACCCGCACAGGTTTTCCCAGGTGTCAATAAATTGCTTCAGTTTGATTCAATTGTCCCAGTTGGGGTCAATATGGGGAAGACTGCAGACTCGACAACAACTGGCCAGAAGACCATCATTGATACCCTCCATAGGATGGGTAAGTCACAAATGTTCATAGCTAAGGAATGCTGTGTCCAAGCATATCAATGGAAGGACACAATGTGGCAGGAGAATATGCACCAGCAAAAAAAAAGATGACCGTGGGCTTCAGCAGCGTATCAGTGGAATGAAACAGAAGTCACAGCTTCAAAAACCACCACATTCAGACGCATCCAACAACTGTCGGGTTCCTCGGGTCAAGCCACTTCTGAGCCTGAGTCAACATAGGAAGCGCCTCAACTGGGCCAAAGAGAAGAACGACTGGACTGTTGGCGACTGGTCCGAGGTCCTCTTTTCCGATGAAAGTAAAGTGTGCCTTTCCTTCGGGAATCAAGGTCCAAGGGTTTGGAGGAAGACTGATGAAGAACAGAATCCAAGCTGCTTGAGGTCCACTGTGAAATATCCACAGTCAGTCATGATTTGGGGTGCAATCTACCAGGTATTGGTAAACTCTGCTTTCTTAAATCCAAGGTTGATGTTTTAGAGGACTCCATGATTCCTTCTGCTGAGGATCTGGATGGAGATACAGATTTCATCTTCCAGCAGGACCTGGCCCGTGGCCACGCAGCCACATGCACCAAAACCTAGTTTGATGCCCATGGCATCAACAGTGCTTGACTGGCCAGCCAACTTGCAGGATCTAAATCCGATTGAGAATCTATGGGGTATTATCAAGAGGAAAATGAAGGGGCACCAGACCCACAAACAAAGAAGAACTGACGGTATCAAGGAAATCTGGGTGTCCATAACTCCCAGGCAATGCCACAGGTTGATTGCCTCAATGCCACGGCGTATCGAGGCAGTGATTAAAGCAAAGGGATTCCCAACCAAGTATTGAGGATTAACATATTTTGAAAGTACCATGTTTTGTTTGATTTAATGTGACCCTAATTTCTTGCTTTTTTTTTTTTTTAAACTGTTGATTTCTTCACAGTATTCAAATTTTTTGAATTCCTGATTTTGTGGGTTTTGTGAGCTGGAAGCCCAAATTATGCAAAAAATAAACTCATGAATACTCGACATTGTTTAAATTGTGGGACTTGAATCTACAATCTATGAAAGTTAAACTTTTTCAGTGGAGTTATGGAAATAAATAAACTTCTCCATGATATAAATGTTTATTTTGGAAAGGGTCTGTAGTTCCTACAGCTCTGCACATCGCCCTTGTTCTTAAAAATAGGCACCAGCACACTTTTCCTCCATTCCTCAGGCATCTTTTCACCCGCGAGTGTTCTGTTGAATAAACTGGTCCAAAACTCCACAGCCACCTCTCCTAGATGCTTCCATACCTCCAGAGGTTGCGACTGTATGTCATCAGGACCAACTGCCTGTCCATTTTTTCATCCTCTTTTAGTACCTTTCTAACTCCCCCCTTACTAATCATTGCTACTTCCGGGCCGACCCCACTTGCGTCTTTTACTCTTCCTTCTCTCTCATATTCCTCAACTCCTCAAACTATCCTTTCCATCTATGCAGCACACAACTGGCACCAATCAACACATTTCCATCTCTATCCTTAATCAGCCCAACCTGCCTCACATCCTTCCCATCTCTATCCCTCTCTCTGGCCAACCTGGATAGATCTTTTTCCCCTTCTTTAGTGTTCAACCTGGCATACATGTCATGATTTGCCTCGTTTGGCCTTTGCCACCTCTGCCCTTTCCAAACGTCACATCTCCATGTATTCCTTTCTCCACTCCTCAGTCCTCTCAGTGTCCCACTTCTTCTTAGCTAACCTCTTTCCTTGGATGATTTCCTCTAATTTGAGGTTCCACCATCAAGTCTCCTTCTCTCCTTCCCTACTAGAAGACATACTGAGTACCCTCCTGCCGGTCTTTCTGATCACCTAGACCTGTAGTGATCTAGTCTTCTGGAAGCTCCTCCTGTCCACCAAGAGCCTGTCTCACCTCTCGCCGTAAAGCCGCACGGCACTCTTCCTTTCTCAGCTTCCCCTACATGTTTCTCTGCTCTGTCTTTGTCTTCTTAATCTTCCTCCCCACCACCAGAGCCATCTTTCACACCACCGTGCTATGCTGTCTAGCCACACTCTCCCCTACCACTACCTTACAGTCGGTAACCTCCTTCAGATTACATCGTCTGCACAAGATGTAATCCACCTGCGTGCTTCTACCTCCGCTCTTCTAGGTAACCCTATGTTTCTGCCTCTTCTGGAAGAAAGTGTTCACTACAGCCATTTCCATTCTTCTTGCAGTCTCCCACCATGTATCCCTCCAAGTTCTTTTCCTGGACCCCCAACTTAGCCATCACTTGTTCATCACCCGTGGTTTCATCACCAACATGTCCATTACAATCTGCACCAATCACGACTCTCTCTCTGTGTGGGATGCACAGAACTACTTCGTCTAGCTCCTTCCAGAATGTCTTTCCCCTCTAGGTCACATCCTTACTGTGGGGCATAGCCCCTAATCACATTATACAGAACACTCAATTTCAAGTTTCAGCCTCATCACTCAACCTGATACTCTTTTCACCTCGAAGAGATTCATTCATTCATTTTCTGTACCACTTATCCTCACTAGAGTCGCGGACGTGCTGGAGCCTATCCCAGGTATCTTCGGGGGAGAGGCAGGGTACACCCTCAACTGGACACCAGCCCATCGCAGACCTCCAAGACATTCTTAGCTAACGCTTCCTTTAAAATAACCCCTACTCAAATATTTCTCTTCCCATCTACACCATGGTAAAATTACTTACTAGTGAGGACAAAGAGCGTACTAGACGAGTACATGGACCTTAAGATGGATATCAAGGAAATTCAATGTTAAAACGACTTGCCACACCATTTTACTTTTAATGTATACTTAAAGAAATAGATAACAATATACCAGAATACATCAATTGAGAAACGCTACTGTAAATAGATTCATTGTCAAGTCAAAGATGGAGAAAACATGGAGGAGGGATTAGAACAACACGGAAAAACTTTTTAGAGTTGTAGAACGGGAAGTTAAATCCGACTCAATGAATCCCTACTGTTGATGCATCCACAGACGGGCCATCATTGTAGCAGCACCACAGTTTAGTGATGTCACTGTGACTATGTCGAGCCACCTGGAAAATAAATGTCATTGTTTTTGGAGTTTGTCTTTTAGGACGAAACATTGAACAGAAAGAATGAGGACTATTGGGTCAAATACATCTGGAAATAGATAATGACAAACATATTTTTCCCAGCAACTGAGTTTTATTTTAATTTGTGGCTATGAAACAAATACCGATAGTTATATTAGTTGGCACTAAGTTTTAATATAAAGTACCTTTTAGTTTGATAAAAGGTCATATTGATGATAATAATAACAACAAAATGAATAATAATTATGACAGAGTCTTGCATTTAGAAAAAAAATCAACTCACTTTATTATGACAACTGAAATGAACAAGGAAACATCGACTTACAGTAACAGTAGAAGTACTTCAAATGAAAAAGCAATCTCGGGATCAAAACAAGTGATAGATGTCTACAATATAAATCAATCGGGAAACAGCAATTGGCTCATTGCTATCAAGTCAAGGGTCAAGTCAGAGAAAATTAGGACATGAAGGGTGACTAGCACCACTTGGGGAAATCTATGTACTGTCGTCTTTTGGTGCTATTTGCTGGAGTTGTAGAAGTTGCAATGTAAAATTTGGAATCAACACAGTATTTAAAGTGCTATTTTGTTTCACATATCCTTTTAAAAATACAAATAAGGAAACAATCTCAAATCCATGTTTTGGCTTTAATATCCAGTTATTTCATGATCATTGGCACTTTCTCACATAAAAACTGTCCCAGTTGTTGGTAATAAATTCATCGGAACCATAAATACTGTTTTGACTCTTATGTACAACACACAATCTCTTCTTTTAAATTGAGCACAATTTCACATGACATTATAAAAATATGAATTAAAGGGCAAGGAATGACTTAACCTTTTCTTAAAAGAGCATGTCAAGGTTTGGAGAAGACACTATTGCACTTTGATCCCATTCTACAGCAGAGGTTTCCTAAACACATTGACTCAAAATGTACGTTGACTAACTCGCCGGTTTCCTTGCTGCCATGATATACCTTGTACATCTAAAATGGCAACTTCATGGAGAAGGACGTTCTCATCTTTGCAAACACATTTTAAACACTGCACGTGCTTGCTGACTCATCTGTCCTATTGAAGGTCGCAGAAATGTTTTCATTTTCTTGCAAATTTTAAATATTGACAAACTTACAGCAAAAGGTTCTCTGTGAAATACATGAAGTTATTTGTGGTAAAAGTACAGTACTTCGAATATTTTCTTCAGTAAAACTGGACTGGTGGTTCATGTCATACTGTATGTACTGGTTTTGCCGGAAATCTTCCCAAAAAGACTGCTTCAGGCAAATATCATTTGAAGTACTTTACTTTGCATTAAACCAACTTGTTTGTTTTAGTGTGTGTCAAACCTTGGGTGGTCCTATTTTATTAAGTCAATATTATAAAACATAATAAGTGGAAATATCATTATTACAGGACATCTTAATAAATTAAACATGACAGGAACGATACACATTCTGTTAAAGAGGTCACAAAGAAGACTACTTAGACAAAAACATGTCATTGTGTGTACAATGAATGCTTTTGTGTACAATTTTGACCTGAGAAGTAACTAAAGCTGTCAAATTTATGGAGAGAATCTAAAGTAGATAAATGGCACAAATCAATTTCAATACTCAAGTAAAGTGCAGGTACCTCCGAATTGTACCCTTGTTAGTATTATTACATTATTTTCCACCAGTGGTTCAAATGTTTGTTTGCCAGCGGTCTAATATTTAAAGTACTGGAGTTATTTACATCACTGGTCAAAACGAAAAGGAAACACAGAGGGTAGCCAATTATTTCAATTAGATGAGATCCCATTTCCACCTGTTAAGTATTCGGGTGTAAAGCACAACACCAGAAATCTGGAATCCACATCCAGATATAGAGCTCGAAATAATAACAGGTGGAATTATTGGAAACACATTCAGTTGACTTATTTTGTCCCGCTGAATGAGATTCTTGCCCATATCCTTTGCCATGATGTTAAAGGAAATATAGCTTATTACTGCGTGGCTCTTGTTTTTTTTTTCAGATTCCCCAAATGACAGGGATATTATTCACACACAGAAAAAAAACTAACATTGATGATCTAAACCAGAGTTGATCAATAGGCAGACTGCAATCCCGATACGGAACCAGGCGTCTTTCTGTATGGAGCCGGACCTATTTCAGATTTTGACAAGTGCTTTGATCAATTTAACCAAACCCAACTTTGAGGGGAATTTTTTTGTTTTTGTTTAATGTTAACCTGCACAGCTTTTTCTGAGCTTTTCATGATAGTACATGTAAGCACTAGGGCCTGAGCGATATGGATTTTTAAAGGCGATTCTGATATTTGTCAGAATAAAATTCCGATAACCAATTAATTGAAAAATATATAAGGAATCAAATAACTTCTTTTTTTTTTTTTGGTCCCTTAACACTTACAACAATAAAGATAGGAATTAACGGCAAAATATTTGACAGTTTTACAATACTTTGTTCTTTAGCATTTGTTTCATTTTACAACAGAGAGAAAAAATTGGGGAAAAAAGGCTGATCTATTTTCCATTTTTTACAGATTTTTATCTTCATTTGATTTTCATGATTTTTGTTTTATGTTGAAATGTGTAAAAATAAAATCATCAGATTTCTTTCCCAATCTGAAAAGGGATATCAGCCGATTAAATTGGCCAGCTGATTAAACGGTCGAGCCCTAGTATGCACACCAAAAATGAACATATCGCGTGCTCTATACCTTCTTCCGTGTGACAACTCAGCCAATTCGCTTAGTCAGTGCAGCTTTGTGAGTGCTGCAAGTGGTTTTTCAGTGAAGTAAGAAAGTGGTGACGATAACCAGGCAAACAGATATTGTGTTTCCAAACAAGAACAAGTGTGAATAATATTGGTTCAGATTGTTTATACATTATTTTTGAAAAAGAGATTTAACAAGATTGATGCACCAACTCACAATCTTCTCACTCAAACCTTTTTGTTTGCATTTCTTTTACATTTACTGTATTTGGTTTATTCTTCCCATTTTAAGGAAATTCCCATTTGGATGCCTTATTTTATAGGTGTCAAACTCAAGGCCTGGGGGCCAGTTCCAGCCCGCCACATCATTGTATGTGACCTGCAAAAGCAAATTATGTGTGCCAGCCTCCATGATTCTTGCTGAAATCTGTACCAAAATTTCAAATTGTCATATGTAATTAATAATAACATTGAGATATTGCAGTCAATTTTTGTTACCAAAACCCTTTTTACAGTAACTTGAACAATAGCTGTACAAACTTATTATCCTTATGTTTACAAAACTAGTTATCCATCAATTTAGTGTGTATAAAAATACGATGGGGCGATTAAACAATTTTTTAGTTGTCACAGTCATAACAGCCCTCATCTGTTTCTTTACAAAGCTCACTGTATATGTTTATTATCAAATTGGTAGAACAAAAACCAACGCTGCCATAATAAACTGCATTTATCCTTTAAAAGCACAGTCAATGGACAGGACTAGCGGACTTGGAATAGCGGAATCCTTCATCTAAAATTTTGTGATCACATCTGTGATAGGCACTTCTATCTACCCACAATGCGTAAAACATATCTCTGCTGTGTGGCTTCACTCGGTCCAGAAAAACAACCAGTTTTACCTATTATTCATATTCATGGCCCGGGCCAGCAGTGTAAGTGTGCTTTAGAGATCCATGAGCAGAGAGGACAGGAGAGTACTGACTGAGCTAACCTATTCTCCAGCCAAGAGCATGGGGAAACAATCCATTGACTGAGGAAATTGAGCAATACAGACACACACTATCATACACACCCATGAATGCCCCCGCTCCCCAGGACAGCTCGCTTCAGGTCAAATATTTCTGTATAGTAAGTGTAGATAAGTGTAGCACATAAAAGTCACAGTGTGATTCCAGTCTATGTTTGTTTGTTTTTAGAAATCACACCTTTCTCGCATTTAGTATTTCTGTCTGCATATTTCATCACCATTACCTCAATTATTCACCATAATTGTATCAATGTATAATGCGCACCCATGTATAATACGCACCCCCAAAGTTGACCTCAAAATTCTGGAAAACCCTTCTACCCACGTATAATGCATTTTTACAGTGCATGATTTTGCTTCTACCCACGAGATTAAAACGAAGTATTAGCTGTATTTTGTTGGTTTTTTTCCAAAAAGAATTTCTGACGTTAAGCACTTTAATTGAACACGTAATACTTTCTTTTTTTATTTACTTATTCTTATTTTGAAATTCACAGCCCTACTTTTATTTAGTAAATTAGAAAACACACAGTTGTGCTCATATGTTTGATCACCCAGGCAGAATTTGTAAGATGGGTACAATTCTTTAAAGAATACATGAAAGGCCAGGCGAAACACACTTAATTTTATTTTAATGGGATTGAAATTAAACGGCGGCCGTCTGCCTCACAGTTCTGAGGACCGGGGTTCAATCCTCGGCCCCGCCTGTGTGGAGTTTGCATCTTCTCCCCGTGCCTGCGTTGGTTTTCTCCGGGCAATCCGGTTTCCTCCCACATTCCAAAAAACATGCATGGTAGGTTACTTGACAACTCTAAATTGCCCGTAGATGTGAATGTGAGTGCGAATGGTTGTTTGTTTATATGTGCCCTACGATTGGCTGGCCATCAGTTCAGGCTGTTCTGCTCTTGCCCGATTATAGCTGGGATAGGCTCCGGCACGCCCGCGACTCTAGCGAGGAGAAGCGGCTCAGAAAATGGATGGATGGATGAAATTAAACGGTCAAGCATTATCATTAAACAAAACATAACCATAAAGAAATTAATGATGGTTGTTGTTCGGTCATCAGTCGTATCTAAAAAAAACATTTCACATATTCTGCCAGGGTATGTAAACATATGAGCACAACTGTATATATATGCAGTCATACATACGTACCCCGGTCATATTGGAGTGAAAGTGTAGGCCAGACCTTTTTCATAACCTCTAGATGGCGGCATACATTTATAAAATGTGAATTTTTTTCCCCCATTTTCCCCTATACCCATGTATAATGCACACTATTGACTTTTGACAATTTTTTTGGGGGGGAAATGCGCATTATACACGAGAAATTACGGTTATCACTTGAATGAAGAGCCAAATGTTGATAGTACTGGTACATAATTATATTTTATGTACATTTTCACACAGAAGTAAATCCAGAATTCCAATCCAGCAGTATCCCATCCCATAACAAACAAATCTAGTTGACCATGACACTGAATTACAAATACATCCCCTCTACTGGCATCAAAAGAAGGAATTGGTTCCCATCGAGGTGAAAACATCTCCAGTAATGAGCGCCCTGTTGACAAAGATCTCTGTTTAAGCATGCCCGCAGAATTTAATTGAAGTTATCAACATTTTCTACAGCAGAGCCTGCAGAAAGATGTGAATCCACAGAGACGTGTAGGCAGTGTCAAGGGTATGAGGGCATTTCATGGTTTCAAGGCAAATGACTTCTCATTCAAATGTTCTTTCCACAACCTCTCTGAATTTAGCATTCGTTTGCTGTTATTACGTTCATTTTTGGGTTTAACTGTCCACGACCTGATGTGGAAGTGTGACTGAAGAGCCATTTAGAAAGGAACCTTGTTTGTCCCTTCCCTTCAGAAAGTAAGTGAGGAGCTCCCCTTTTCCCTTCACAAAGATAGGTCCCCTCCTCACAAAGCGGAAGCCATACTCTTTGAGAATGTTGTAGCAATCCTCCACCACCTGGGGGAAACACACACAACACAGTTATCTAATCGTATTCACCAGGGGCACGGATGGGATTTTGGAACTCGTCTTGATCAGGGAGGCATTTCGTCAACAGTTAGTATGAACTGCTGGCAGGTGATTGGAATTACAGAAAAATAACAATTTCAGTATTTATGACTTTATGACATTTCGTGAACAATTCATTATTGTTTCGCCATGACTTCGAATTCTCCAATGTATGAATGCGTGTGTATCTCTCTATCGCGCTCCCGCTCCCTCTCTCTCTCTCTCTCTCTATCTAGATAAATAGACACACACACACACATACACACACACACACACATTCGAGAATTCGAAGTCATGGTTAAATAATAATGAATTGTTAACGAAATACCTCCCTGATCAAGACAAGTCATAAATACTGAAACTGTTATTGTTCTGTAATTCCAATCACTTGCCAAAACGTCATGCTAATTGCAAAATAGTTTATTTTTTATTTCTCTTTTTTAAACCTGTCCTGTTCAGCTGCATGGCTATGCAGAACGGTGGATCTGTATGCCTTTTGTGCTGGAACAGTTTTGCTGTGCAACAGGGGAGTTCGAAATACGTCCTCTATTTGAATCATTGTGATGTTTATTGAAAATGCAGCTGGACAGAAAAGGGTTTTAGGTGATAGATCGAGGGACAGCACGGACAAGGGGAATAGGGGTGCGAACCACAGCAGCACAATAGTTAGACAGTCTAGATATTTGACCACAAGTAATGTTACAAAAGTCAAATTGTGTTTTTATTCATGGATGGGGGGGGCACACACACCTGGTGAGGACATGCAACAACTAACCAATAGAACAAGATGAGAGAGGACAGAAAAGGGCAGTGCAGGACAGGATGTGGGAAATGAGCAAGGCAGTGCTACTGATGAGTGGTGCGGTGGGATGCTTTTATAGTGTCCATACACCTGTAAGAACCTGTGAGTTGTTATCTGAATACAACCTGTGTTATTGTTAGTTTTACCAGGAAAAGCAATTCAAGTCTATAGCGTGTCTATGAAACATATTAGTGAATAAACACCATATCACATGCATGTTAAGTCAACACGTGTACAGACTTGCTGCGCCGGGACATCAAGGAAGGGTGGGCCTGCCCCCCGACCAGTCGGCAAGGGTAACTCCAAACCCCACGTCCAATCCCCCCCACCCAGTGCGCCCCACCGCTGCAACCACCCCCGCTACCCCCGGAAAGCATGGCCCCAATAGGGCCCGACACAGGAGCCAGCTGCCACCCCGAAAGATCACCGGCCACCAAAAGTGAGCCCATGTCAAGCGCCTGCCAGGAGCTATGATGGGCGAGTTTTACCTTTTATTTCAACATTAGTGTATTAATTTTAGTTTAAACAATAACAATAACACAAATAATTATGTGAACTGTACGTGGAATTCACATTTTAAATAACAGACGTCTCCAGCAGCCCGCAACTCTGGTGAGGATAAGCGGTAAAGAAAATGGATGGATAGTATTATTAGGATTTCCCTATAGCGCATACGGGATAAAAGCATTTTTATTTTACATTTAGCCTACGTCGGGGAGGAGAAAATGCCATTTATTATTTATGTTTTCTTATAATTGTGAGACTACCTACTCAACATTACAAAACAATTAACTGCACTCACTATTCTCAACAACAACCAACAAGCATAGGATATGATGGCCTACTTACATTATTTGTTTTTTGAAAAATGGTGTGATTGTTTTTTTGTTTCTTTGTTTTCTGGACAATACAAAACGCACCGCACGGCTGGTACCTGTTTTTTAAGGACACTGGCTGCACACTGTAACAAATAGGTGTTTAAAAAAGAAAGAAAAAAAGACTTTCCAGGGATATTTTGAAGCTCTTTCAATTCAGCGAGTGTTGACTACATCTAGCTAAGTCGAGATAAAGTTACAAATTTTACCGGTACTTTGTTTTAAGTTGAGTAAGCACCTCATGTTTTCACAGCGTGGGATGTTAGACTTATGCCGGGACCCTGACGCAGTGACGGTGTGTACAATTTCCGCTGAGAGTTGGAATTCATAAATTTTGTGACACATACAGCGGCTGAAATAAGTACTTAACACGTCACCATTTTTCTCACTAAATCTACTTCCAAAGGCGGCACGGTGGCCGACTGGTTAGCACGTCAGCCTCACAGTTCTGAGGACCGGGGTACAAATCCCAGTCATGTTCTCCCTGTGCCTGCGTGGGTTTTCTCCAGACACTACGGTTTCCTCCCACATCCCAAAAACATGCATGGTAGGTTAATTGACGACTCTAAATTGCCCGTAGGTGTGAATGTGAGTGTGAATGGTTGTTTATATGTGCCCTGTGATTGGCTGCCGACCAGTTCAGGGTTTACCCCGCCTCCCGCCCGAACATAGCTGGGATAGACTCTAAGACTATGTATTTGTATCAATCTGATTTAAAATGCAATATGAAATACCAAATAATTACCCACTTAAATAGAAGGGGAACGTGAGAGTACAAAACAATGGAATAAACTTTTTGGTTTAAATAATCCTTCAAGAGTTGGTCAGGAAAAGATGAGGTCTTCTTAAAACGTGAGCTATTGTATAGTTATGAATCTGCTCTGTCGAGCTAAATTCAGTAAAATGTGAAAGAATAGGTGATATTGACAATTAGTGGACTGTATTAAAGACTGTTGCCATACCTGAATGTTTCCCATCACCCCTGTAGACTCCATACGACTGGCAACATTCACTGTGTTTCCCCAGATGTCATAGTGAGGTTTGCGTGCACCAATCACTCCTGCTAAAACTCCTCCCTTATTCAGACCTTGATGGAGTGAGTCAAAGAAAAAAAATAAGAAATAGAAGTAAGGTAATGCAAGGTAATGTGTCATCTGACAGCCATTCGTGTTCATTCTACAATCCCAATTCCAATGAAGTTGGGACGTTGTGTTAAACATAAATAAAAACAGAATACAGTGTTCCCTCACCACTTCGCGCTTCACGTTTTGCAACTTCAGTGCGTCGCGGGGTTTTCCCAAATATTCATAAAAAAATATAGCCATATCGGCAGCCATATTGCGGAAAGACGCAGTTGTTTCATGTTGATGCGCGCGAGAGAAGGTTTTCCCTGCATGCCAAACAAAGAGATGAGTTGACCCAGAGGCTTTGTACATGCCTGTACTGTACGGGCACTCATACAAGGCGCGTGATTGGTTCCCGGCGTGACATCGATCAATCAGAGCACGAGTGGATTTACCCTGTAAGCTGATTGGCTGCGCATCATCGCAGCCTCACCCAGCATCTTCCCTTGTTGTGTCTCGCCAGTCTCGTCCACACTGTTGTGTTCGCAATAACTTTTTTTTGTTGAAGCGATCATTTTTTAGATTCGTTAAGCATGTCCTTACAATGCCGCCGAAGCGCTGTGCCCCTGCGAAAGCTTCCTCCGGGGCGCCCAAGAGGAAGAAGATGATGACCATCAGCGAAAAAGTGCCCATCACCATGTCTCCAAGGTACACCGTCAGCGCCTCCAGCAGAAGAGTCTCCGAGTCAAGTGAGAGCCTCTCCTCCGCCACCAACACAAGCCTCTTCGCCTCTCTCAGAAGGCAATGTTGATGAATGTTAATTACTGTATAATAAATGTTAATTATTGTCTAAGGTTTTAGAATTAAAGATTTAAGTAAATACATGTACTGTTGTAATCTTTGTTTCAAATATGTAAAGTATAAATACTGTTTACATATTTTATACATTCTGGTACCCACATACACATCCACAAAAATTCCTGGGGGGGGGGCAAATCCAACTTTGCGGTTTTTCACCTTTCGCGGGGGGTTCTGGTCCCCATTAAAAAAAAAAAACGAGGGAACACTGTACAACGATTTGCAAATCATGTTCGACCTATATTTAATTGAATACACTCCAAAGACATTGACTTAAATATACAACGTACAGCCCCAATTAACAATGAAGTTGGGACGTTGTGTTAAACAAATAAAAACAGAATACAATGATTTGCAAATCATGTTCAACCTATATTTAATTGGATACACGACAAAGACAGGATATTTAATGTTCAAACTGATAAACTTGATTGTTTTTAGCAAATAATCATTAACTTAGAATTTTAAGGCTGCAACTCGTTCCAAAAAAGCTGGGACAGGGTCATGTTTACCACTGTGTTACATCACCTTTTCTTTGAACAACATTCAATAAACGTTTGGGAACTGAGGACACTAATTGTTGAAGCTTTGTAGGTGGAATTCTTTCCTATTCTTGCTTGATGTACAGCTTCAGCTGTTCAACAGTCCGGGGTCTCCGTTGCCATATTTTATGCTCCGTTGTCGTATTTTATGCTTCATAAAACGACTAACAACTCTAAATCAGTCTGGCATGCATTCCAATCGCTGACTAATTAATTACAAGCGACGATCCCCCCCAAGCTGAGAACAATAGCACACTAGCCAACGACTTGAATACCTTCGACTGCAGATTTGAAAAGGACACTTTCACACCCCACATCCACATCACCGAACAGAATCACACCTCTGACTTCTGCGTTAACCATCCATGAACAAGTTGTGAGACGCATCTTCAAACAACAAAAGATGAACAAAGCGGCAGGCCCAGAGCATGTGTCCCCATCCTGCCTCAAAGTCTGCGAGGACCAGCTCGCACCAGTCTTCATTCAGATCTTCAACAGATCTCTGGAACTGTGCGAAGTACCATCCTGTTTCAAACGCTCCATCATCATTCCAGTCCCCAAGAAACCTGCAATCTCGGGTCTAAATGACTACAGGCCTGTCGCCTTGACATCTGTGGTCATGAAGTCCTTTGAACGTCTCGTGCTGGACCACCTCAAGAGCGTCACAGGTCGCCTGCTGGACCCCCTGCAGTTTGCCAACCGAGCGAACAAGTCTGCGGATGATGCAGTCAACATAGGACTGCACCTCATCCTAGAACACCTCGACAGTGCAGGGACCTACGCGAGGATCCTGTTCATGGACTTCAGCTCAGCGTTCAACACCATCATCCCTGAACTCCTTTCCTCCAAGCTTCTCCAGCTCAGCGTCTCACCTGCCATCTCCCAGTGGATTTACAGCTTCCTGACGGGCGGGACACAGCAGGTGAGGCTGGGGGAGGCCACCTCATCCACACGCAGCATCAGCACTGGGGCGCCCCAAGGTTGTGTCCTCTCTCCGCTGCTCTTCTCTCTCTACACGAACGACTGCACCTCAGCGAACCCGACTGTCAAACTCCTGAAGTTTGCAGATGACACCACTGTCATCGGCCTCATCAAGGACGGTGACGAGTCTGCATATCGACAGGAAGCGGAGCGGCTGGAGCTGTGGGGCGGCCGACACAACCTGGAGCTGAACACACTCAAGACTGTAGAGATAATCGTGGACTTCAGGAGGCATCCTTTGCCACAGCTGCCCCTCACGTTGTCCAGCTGCCTTGTGTCAACCGTTGACACCTTCAAGTTCCTGGGAATTACAGTCTCTCAGGGCCTGAAGTAGGCGACCAACATCAACTCCGTCCTCAAAAAGGCCCAGCAGAGGATGTACTTTCTGCGGCTTCTGCGAAAGCACAGCCTGCCACAGGAGCTGCTGAGGCAGTTCTACACAGCGGTCATCAACTCAGTCCTGTGTTCTTCCATCACAGTCTGGTTTGGTGCTGCTACAAAAAAGGACAAACTCCGACTGCAACGGACAATCAAAACTGCTGAAAGGATTGTCGGTACCCCCCTACCCACCCTTGAGGACTTGCACGCTGCCAGAACTAAGACAAGAGCGTGCAAAATCCTCTCTGACCATCCACATCCGGGTCACCAGCTCTTCCAGCTCCTTCCCTCAGGTAGGCGCTACCGATCAATGCAAACTAGAACTAGTAGACATTCCAACATCTTCTTCCCTCTTGCAATCAACTTCTTAAACACCTAACCTACAATTCCATTGCAACATGCTGGCAATTTTTTGTCTTGAGTTTGTTGTCACATTTCTGTGGGGCCAATTATGTATTACTCGTGCACTCACTGTAGTTGTCTCGCCACGCTGCACTATTTGCATATCTGTTGTTGACCAATACTGGGCACTCATACCAGAGTAGCATCTGCTCCATTTGCACACTGACTGAGGAGTATCTGCAACATTTGCACAATCAACATTGTCCCAGATTATCACACTACTCGTCACTTTAAACTGCATACACTCCTTGAAAAAAAAAAAAAAAGTACCGGCATTACCAGATAACTAGCAACACTTTACTGCTCAGTGACTGTTTTTTTTTTTTTTGTCAATGTCTTTATGTCTCAAAAGTGTTCTGTCCATTGACTGCCTGTTGTCGTACTCGAGCGGCTCCAACTACCGGAGACAAATTCCTTGTGTGTTTTGGACATACTTGGCAAATAAAGATGATTCTGATAATGCCACGAAGCCACGCTGTTGTAACACATGCAGAATGTGGTTTGGCATTGTCTTGCTGAAATAAGCAGGGGGGTCCATGAAAAAGATGTTGCTTGGATGGAAGCATATGTTTCTCCATAACCTGTATGTACCTCTCAGCATTAATGGTGCCTTCACAGATGTGAAAGTTACCCATGCCATTGGCACTAGCACAGCCCCATACCATCGCAGATGCTGGCTTTAGAACTTTGTGTCACTAACTGTCCAGATGGTTCTTTTCCTCTTTGGCCCAGAGGACACGACGTCCACAATTTCCAAAAACAATTTGAAATGTGGACTCATCGGACCACAGAACACTTTTCCACTCTGCATCAGCCCATCTTAGATGAGCTCGGGCCCAGAGAAGCCGGCGGCGTTTCTGGCTGTTGTTGATAAATCGCTTTTGCTTTGCATAGTAGAGTTTCAAGTTGCACTTACGGATGTAGCGCCGAACTGTATTTACTGACATTGGTTTTCTGAAGTGTTCCTGAGCCCATGTGGGGATATCCTTTACAAATTGATGTCGGTTTTTGATGCAGTGCCGCCTGAGGGATCGAAGGTCACGTGCATTAAATGTTGGTTTTCGGCCTTGCCCCTTACTTGCAATGATTTCTTCAGATTCTCTGAACCTTTTGACGATATTATGGACTGTATGGACTCTTCTTCTTCTCCTTTCGGCTTGTCCCGTTAGGGGTCGCCACAGCGCGTCATCCTTTTCCATGTAAGCCTATCTCCTGCATCCTCCTCTCGAACACCAACTGCCATCATGTCTTCCCTCACGACATCCATCAACCTTCTCTTTGGTCTTCCTCTAGCTCTCTTGCCTAGCAGCTCCATCCTCATCATCCTTCTACCAATATACTCACTATTTCTCCTCTGGATGTGTCCAAACTGGTCTCCTAGTCTCCTGGACACACAATATATCAACTTTTCTCCTAATCATCATGTCAACCAACTCCTGAGATTTTCCTGTCATAGTCCCAACATTCAAAGTCCCCACATTCAGTTCTAGGCTCTGTGCTTTCCTCTTCTCTTTCTGCCGAAGAACCCGCTTTCCACCTCTTGTTCTTCTTTGACTTCGACCCACAGTAGCTGAATTTCCAACGGCGCCCCCGCAGGTTGACGGCGTCGGTGGAGGACGTTGTTAACCCGGGCCACGACCGATCCGGTATGGAATTCTTTGGATGAACGCTCATATTTGTTTGGCAAGGTTTTAAGCCGGATGCCCTTCCTGACGTAACCCTCTGCATTTATCCGGGCTTGGGACCGGCCTACAGTTTGCACTGACTTGTGCCCCCCATAGGGTTGCATTATGGACCGTAGATGATGAAATCCCTAAATTCCTTGCAATTGTACATTGAGGAACATTGTCCTTAAACTGTTGGACTATTTTCTCTCGCACTTGTTCACGAAGAGGTGAAACTCGCCCCATCTTTGCTTGTGAATGACTGAGCAATTCAGGGAAGCTCCTTTTAGACCCAATCATGGCAACCACCTGTTCCCAATTAGCCTGTTCACCTGTGGGATGTTCCAAGCAGGTGTTTGAGGAGCATTCCTCAACTTTCTCAGTTTTTTTTTTTGTTTTGGCACCTGTCCCAGCTTCTTTTGGAACGTGTTGCTGCCATAACATTCTTAGTTAATGATTATGTGCAAAAAACTATTAATAAAGTTGATCAGTTTGAACATTAAATAGCTTGTCTTTGTAGTGTCTTCAATTAAATATAGATTGAACAAATCAGTTGTATTCTGTTTTTATTTGTTTAACACAACGTCCCAACGTCATTGGAATTGGGGTTGTACATGGCACTGTTTACTTAGCAGACGCCAGAGATATGGTAATGCTTTTTAAGCATATATTTGGGCGTGAGAGTAAGACAAATCAACCCTATATAAACTATCCATGTAGAATATGTAGAATCAACAAATGGTAATTTGAATGACACTATTCAAGTCACACAATGCCAGATGGTTTATTTCACCCAAAAAGTGAATTTTACAAATCTATTTGGGAAATAGCAATCTCCATGAAGAAATTATAGGTTAAATGCATTCATTTGGTCAGTCAGGTTCATTAGAGACAAAATACTAGCATTTTTTTTTTTTTTTTTTTTAAATATCTGACTATGAGATCATCTGCCGGAAGCTTGGCTAGCTAGCTGGACTTGTGATTACATAGATCTGCAAGTTCCTTTGCCAAACTAGTACTTTCACGCCATGGCAATGTTTCTCCAATAAATAATATTACATTAACACTACAAACTACATATTCGGGCCGTTGAACAGTAAAGACATACCGATTCGTAGCATGAAGTTGTTAAATGACTGGTAGTTTATGTTCATGAGCGTAACCTTCATGGCTAGCGCAAAGTCCGCCAGGTCTGCCAGGTGCTGCCAGCGCTCTTTGTCCGACTGCTCCTCCTTCTGCCGAACAACATCCAAATAGGTAAAAATGTTTTTTTGTGGTAGCTTAAATCAGTTACACAGATCGAAACACGCCAATGTTAAGTGACTACACTGACCTTCATACAGGTGTACCCATTGTTAACATCTGGAGTAACACCTGATGCTGCCATGTAGGTGCTTCCGATGGTTTTGATTTTTGTGATGCAGCGAAACTGAGGCTCGTCCAGCAGCTGTAATGGATAAAAGTCAAAAGATTAGGCATATCAAACACAGCAACACGAAACACTAACCCGGTAATAACCATAATTGAACTGAATGACCCGAAGTAGGTGCCATTTATTTTCCTTTTTTGAAAGCCCCATGACCAGTAATGATAGTCTCATCCGCAATTTGTGAACAAAGTGGGTTCTGACTAAAGTAGAGACACTTATATGGAAAATAAAGAGATTGTAAATATATGAAGGATTCATTTCCAGTCGATAGACCCAAACCCTCTAACAAGAAGGATAGCTAGCATTGATCAATAAACAGACATATTTGAAAGTGATAAATAATAATATTCTGACAAATTAAGTGAAATTGGATAGTTTCCGATGGCACCCCTTACGTTCTCTCAAGGTACAGTAGTGTGCCACAGGACCCTGGTTAGGAATTATAGATTGTGTTCAGTTATTTAATTATTGAATACACGTGATTTACTGTATGTAACTTGGGGTTACTATTGTGTACATGATAGATGCATGAAGTTGATGCCTTGCTAATTCTAATTTGTCTGTGTTGTTGCACACCACAATAAACCATTTTAACCCTACTTATTCATTGTGTTACAGTTTCAGTGTCTTCATTACGTTAATTGTTTTAAACTTTACATCGGTGTTGAAGTACACGTTATTATTATTATTATTGTTGCTTGCTTCTTTGCAATACACATTTCACTGTAATGAAAAAAGAGTAGTCTACTCCAATAGGAATGTCAGAAAAAAAATTATATTGTATAGGCATAGTAGACAATGTGATTCTTTTGCGTTTTTCATTTTTATATTTAAATTACAATAATTACATTATTTTCCACTTCAATCTTCAAACCTAATCAACTATACATTTTGAACATTCAATATGTCTGTCCTGAGAAATGCCATGAATATAGTAATTTTGGATGTGGGACTTTTTGTTAAAATGTACAAAACACAATAAAAATAGCAAATAATTGATTTATATTAATACCTTTTACCACAACGTCTTACAGTGTCTTGGCACTTTCTTTCCAGCTGAAAAATGTTGTTCGACAAATTAACATTAATGCATAAATAAACATTAGCTCCCAACTTGGCTAGCGTATGAATAGTTTTGGGCTTCACTGTTTCCAATCGCTAAAGCTTACTAAAGGAGAACTAAACCCCCTTTTTTCTTTTTGCAAGAATACATAGTATGTGCCAGCACTAGTCAAAATACTGATTAATACTGTGTTTGTAGAATCAATATGTCATGAAATAATTCAACGTAAGGGCAGTGCCATGTTGGAGAAAATTATGTTCAGCTACAGACCAGAAGTAGTGCAAGTAGTTCGTTACCTGCGAATACAGTGTGCTATTGAACTGTGTCGGCTCACTGACTTAAGAGTGCAATGGATTTTACCATTCGCTCCTGCGCACAACATGCCTGAGCTGGAAATCATGCAGCGGCCATCAGAGGTTACATCAATGTAACGAAGAGTAAAAGCGTTGTACTTAACATTCTTGATAAGAAGACACCCGCTAAAAGAAATCCAGTTCTGCTCACGACTCGGTAAGTAGATGCAGATGATGACGTTATTATCAAGATTTATTATGTAGCTTTTGTACTTGTAATGAAAACGAATACAGTATGTACCTTGTCCTTGCTGAATATTTACGAACTGAATGTTTTTTTCAGGTTAGTTTTTTTTTTCTAGCAAATTCACACTCTCGCAAGAGTGAAAAGACCTCCAAATGGCCGACCACGTAAGCGAGTTTATGCGATGTTTTGAACATATTTTCTAGAATAAATGCAACCCCAATTCCAATGAAGTTGGGACGTTGTGTTAAACATAACTAAAAACAGCATACAATGATTTGCAAATCATGTTCAACCTATATTTAATTGAATACTCTACGAAGACAAGATATATAATTTTCAAATTGATTAAATGTATTGTTTTTAGAAAATAATCATTAGCTAAGGAATTTTATGGCTGGAACATGTTCCAAAAAAGCTGGGACAGGTGGCAAAAAAGACTGAGAAAGTTGAGGAATGCTCCTCAAACACCTGTTTGGAACATCCCACAGGTGAACGGGCTAATTGGGAACAGGTGGGTGCCATGATTGGGTATCAAAGGAGCTTCCTTGAATCGCTCAGTCATTCACAAGCAAAGATGGGGCGAGCTTCACCTCTTTGTGAACAAGTGCGGGAGAAAATAGTCCAACAGTTTAAGGACAATGTTCCTCAATGTACAATTGCAAGGAATTTAGGGATTTCATCATCCACGGTCCACATCATCATCAAAAGGTTCAGAGAATCTGGAGAAATCACTGCATGTAAGCGGCAAGGCCGAAAAGCAACATTGAATGCCCGTGACCTTCGATCCCTCAGGCGGCACTGCATCATAAATCGACATCAATGTGTAAAGGAAATCACCACATGGGCTCAGGAACACTTCAGAAAACCAATGCCAGTAAATACAGTTCGGCGCAACATCCGTAAGTGCACCTTGAAACTCGGCTATGCAAAGCAAAAGCCATTTGCCATTAGCTTTTTTTGGAACGTGTTGCAGCCATAAAATTCTAAGTTAATGATTATTTGCTAAAAACAATCAAGTTTATCAGTTTGAACATTAAATATCCTGTCTTTGTCGTGTCTCCAATTAAATATAGGTTGAACATGATTTGCAAATCATTGTATTCTGTTTTTATTTATGTTTAACACAACGTCCCAACTTCATTGTTAATTGGGGCTGTACATTGTATATTTAAGTCAATGGGATTGATAAAGGAGATATGCACACTTAGAACATACCAAAAAACTGTTGACATCTTGTGTATAGTTCCACTTTAACTGTGAGCCCATGACACCTACTGCCATACTCTAGCCTGTAGATTGTCGTTCCTAATAGTGTCAAACAGCTGTTAGAGAAGAGAAGAACATTTGGTGCACCAACTTACACTGTCAAAGTCTGAGATGATCTCGTTGAGGAAGCGTAAGCATTCAATGCCTCCATTATTGATGCTCTCCTCCGTATAGAAGTCGGAGAAATTTGGGATGGAGGCAAACATGACTCCGATCTCATCGTATGACTGGCTGTACAACTCCTAGCACACAGAAAGTTAAAACGAGATCGAACATATTTGTAATGATCCCTACCTGAAGGACTAATGGATTCCCCCCACCCAGCAGTATTATGTTGATGTCAAGCCCTCACCTCATCTCTTTTTTTGGAGCCCAGGAAGTGTCGAGCAACATGTTCAGGAAGCATGTTGGTCACCAGCGCTTCATTCCATCGCCTCATCTCATATACCTTCTCCTTCTGCTCATGAACCTCAAGCTTCCACAGGAAGAGGGTCCGAGCAAGCTTCTCCACCTTCAGATAATAACAGTAACTCATCACAAGCTTTGACTAGATTCAAAATAGCCCTTTCTAATGTCTTAAATATCAACACAGAGTCCAGAGGTCTAATGGTATTCGTAAAAACATTGTTAAATATATCGGGATACATTTCTTTAAAACATATTGTCATTCCTTAGTGAATGAATGTGTAATGACCTTTTAAACCTTTTTATTAGCCATCCATTTTCAATCCCGCTTATCCTGTTCAGGGTCGCAGGGCGCCGGAGCCTATCCCAGCTGACTGGGCAAAAGGCAGACTACACCCTGAACTGGTCGCCAGTCAGTAGCAGGGCGCAAATAGACAGACACAACCATTTGCACTCAGATTCACACCGCCACTGAGTGAGAACTGAACCCACGCTGCCCGCACCAAAGTCAGGTGAGTGTACCACTGCAACATCCGTGACGCTTTTTATTATTATTTCTATTTCCTCAAATGATTCAAATGCTAAGAGTTTTTAATAGAGAGGAAGATAATTTAATGACGATAACGTTTACTAGTTAGCATGTCTGCCATAAAGCAATTCTGGGTGTAAATCTCTCTGTATGGAGTATCGTTTTTATTTTTAATTGCCCATAGAAACAGACTGGGAGGGAGGGAAGGAGGGAGGGAGGGAGGGAGGGAGGGAGGGAAGGAAGGAAGGAAGGAAGGAAGGAAGGAAGGAAGGAAGGAAGGAAGGAAGGAAGGAAGGAAGGAAGGAAGGAAGGAAGGAAGGAAGGAAGATAGATAGATAGATAGATAGATAGATCCATCCATCGACTGTTTGCGTGAATGCAGTATGCCATGCGCCCCTGTGCAGTTAAAGTAAGTAATGTCAACTTACATGTCGAGAGAAATAATAAAAGCTGACCATCATAATGAAGATCATAATTGTCACGGTCAACTTGGAGGGCACGAGATATGACCTGTAAAGAAGAGCAACTTTCGTCAAATATTCAGTTCGTCATATTTCATGAAGTTATTACATCTATGTTACATAACAAAATGTGTGGGCATGTTTACGACTTTGATGGACAAAGAAATCAACATTTACTAAAGTATGACCTTTTTTTTCTCACCTGTAATCCTGAAAGCGGGCCATGTCATAGCGGTCAAAGATGTCCATCCAGCTGTACATATTAACCACACCGGTAGCTACTGTGATAAGCAGCATCAGTGTGAGCTTGACCATGTGACTAACTTGAACCAGCATGGTGGTGGCCATAAGCGCTAGTACAGCAATGTAGCTATAATATTTGGGGTTGTTCAGACAACCTTCAGGGCTAGACCAGGTGGAGGAGGAGGAAGGGGATGCCACAGAGGTGCTGACTGATTTAGGACCTTGAGCCAGGCAGCTCAGCTAGAAGATGGACAGGAATGAGCTCAGTAACTATTCATTTCAGGTAGGGCTGCACAATACATCGTTTGAGCATCGTCATCTTAATGTACGTGTGCGCAATATCCACATCGCAGGATCTTGCAATGTCGGTGTATTGATATGCAGTCAATCAACTGTAATATTAATACGTCACCAGCAGAGGGACCTGGTTGGACAAGCTCAGAAGATTAGCACCAATGTTACAGTAAATTATAACCCATCAAGCAACAAACACAGAGCAGCCCAGAGTGTTATGTATATATTTTTTTGTATGATAGCTATTAAGGAAACAATGACACGCCTGCATTTACTGTATCTCTCTTTAGAATGTCGCTAACGAAATGTATGTCACAACAGATTACACTTGGGGGCAGGAGGGAGAGACACGGTATTATTGAAGGACGTATAGAAATACTAATGCATAGGTCAAACATAGGTGTAAAATAACAGCTTGACTTTAAACAAATGAATAGTGTTAGGAATGTGCTAACGACTCTACAGTATAACTGGGCATGAAGAGAAATTATTTTAACTTCTTGTATCGCTGCACTTTGCTCAATACTACAGTGCATTTAAATATACTTCATATATATATATATATATATATATATATATATTTTTTTTTTTTTTTGTGCTCTACTGAACATAGTTTTTCTAGAGAGCGAACAAGAGAAATGTGTGCTGGGTTTTCACGTTATGTGTATGTTATCCTGTATTTTTCTAACATCGCAATATATGTTGCAAGGTTAAAGAAAATCGCAATGTCATTTTTTTTCCAATATCGTGCAGTCCTAATTTCAGGTAAGTGTATCCTGTGTTTAAAGTGCGCCTCATGAAGCAGCTCTCGACTCAGATATAGCTTTTTAGAGATGTAGTACAAATCTTACCATATCAACAATGTCAGCCATGGTAAGTATGAAGATGGCTGCCATGGCCCAGGTGTTACGAGCCCAACGAGTGTGGTCAATCCAAGTTGAGAAATCAACAAGTTTCTTTGGAAAAACCTGGGGAAAAAAATAAAATAAAATAAATAATGAAACAGATGAAAACACACACAAACCAATTGTGACAATCTTTTTAAGTGTTCGAATATTTTGGCAACCATCTGTACCAGGGGTGTTCGATCCATGTATCCTTCGTTTCCATTGACAAGACCTAACGTGTTTGACGTGCATTACATCTGATACGGAAGACTGTTGTGGCTAACAAGCCAACGTATCTTTACTAATGCTTGTTACCACACTTCCGGCTCACGTAAACGCTACCATTGAAAATATTTTACTCAAAAATCAGTTGTGTACGAAAGAACATTGCTGCCACGCTAAAAACAAAAAACCCCAATAAGGATTAGTATCATGTAATTACGTGAAAAGGATCATGCACTGTAATTACATGGAAGTAACATGATAAGTTCACCTTCTAACAATTAAAAACAAATAAAAAGATACTCTTATACAATAAACTGTCCCATTAGGAACACATTCCAGCACATATGCTGAGTTGTATTTAGCTTCTGGGAGACACTTCTGGCTAATGACATTGTAATACTTGATGTACAATATTGATCCTGACAGAAGAACCCGGAACACTATTAACAGCGACTTTATACTCAACTCAGCACAGTCATTTATCGACTGTGCTGTGAATTGCCTGAGGATCAGGCGATCAATTCTGCTGGATATCAAACGTGTTACAATTTCCATGGTGAGGAGGTCTGAATCGAAAGTGGTCCTCCGCGCCAAATAACACATCGACACTTTCAGTGAGCTTACTACCCCATGGAAGCTGTCATTTAAGCAAATAATACTTAATGAAAGTAGTAGCTTTACGAAATATTGACATACTAGTGACAAAAGGACAAAATGTTCTAATGTTGCACAGCATACATTTGCCATATTTATTTTATTTATTCATTTCGGCTTCCCACCCCACACATAAAAGAGTTTTGGTCGTAAATATTGAACACGTTCATTATTTAAGAATGTCAGAGAAGGTACACTAAGTGCTAGGTAGTTCTAGTGACGGGTTTCCACTGTACAGGGAGTGAAAACTTGAGAAAATCTCACTTAAATCAGAGCATAAAACTTATGCTCTGATAAGTCTTTAAACTCACCCTGGGGAAGATGGCGGCCAATGAACAGATTGTCAGGATAAGGAGGAGAACTTCTCCCACTGCAAAAGTGATGTAGTTTGCAATCAACCTGTTAACAAAAAGAAAACATCTTGCGAGTGAACAGTCAACAAGTGAGAATGTCATGGAAAATTCAGCAAATGAAATTTTCTATCCAAAGGCCAGTTTTATTCATAAAGTTGAATAATTAAACCCCCAGACAGTACTATTAGTACTGCGGCAATCATTAAAAGCATGATGCGTGTTATTTGTATGCATAATGTAAACGTGAAGCCACTGGCCTCAAGAACTAACCTGGGATCGATGAGGGCCTCCATGGCAGCGGTGAAGAGCAGCACCACGCAGGAGCAACAGAAGGCAGCTCCACTCTGCTTCTCCTTCTCCACCGAGTAGCGAGTCTCCAAGTCTGCGTCAACAAACCTCAGGGAGAGACGGTTTGTGCGCTTCCCCTTCAAACTGAGGCGACCAAAAAAAACCTCAGTACTCACATCAACCGCTACATAGTGGATCACAGTGTTGCAAATACATAACTGATAACCTTTAAGACGTGAGAAAATTTAGACCTACGCTTGGACCGTCTCTCGCTCCAACAGAGCCTCATTTAGCAGTTTGTTGAGCTCCTGTTCGTTCTCTTGGGCATCAATCACCCTTTCCGCCAGGTCCCGCAGCCGCAGCCTTCGGCGAGGATTTGGGAAAGAAGGGTTTACCACCTACGGTTCAACAAATTGTCATCATTATCGTGTCATTCCTTCTATCTAACACTTCGCTCCAGTAGAAAGAACACATAAAGGTGAAGACAAAAGTCTGAACAATTTGTAAAGACGTCACCAGCGGAATTGCGTCTGGCTTCATGATATGGTCATACTACAAACATCACAGAATGTGATGAGAATACAATGATTTTAAATCAATTCACATTTTGATTTTTTTTTTTTTTTAAAGATTTGAAGTCGAATTTTCTCATTGAAGCCTGTTGTTCTACAGTTGCGTCTACGATTTCAATCTATTGTAAAATACAGTATGGGACTCCCAACTGCAGACGAGTGTTTCTTTTTAAAAGTCTGTCATCTGTATTCTGAGCTGAGCGATTAGGACTGTTTACCCTTGTGTCCAGTTCTTCAGGTTCCTCTGGTGTGGTGCAGGCTGTGCTCATGCTACCATTACACTCTGTGGTGTTAATCAGCAGGGGGGAGTTTCCATCAGACGAAGTTACAGATAGTTTCTAATGGAAAACAAACGGGGGGGGGGGGAGAATTAACACTGTAAACCGTCGGCGACAGGTTATATTTGTGTAAGAGTCTGGTCTAATCCAAAAGTAATTTCGGAAACACTGTAGTGTATCAGATACTCTCAGCTGCAAACGTACTGGAGCAGTGATGCCAATTCCTTTATTTTTGCTGAAAACATTTGGGTTCGACATCAAAGAGGAATATACTGTAAGACGCAACACTGACATTTCAGCCTTTATTTCCACGTACTGAAATCCGCATCTGCTACATAATTTAATATTATTATTATTATTAATAATTGTATATGATCGCTGAACCGGTTTTTAGCCTGTTATGAACCTTTTATTCACCATGCTATGATGTAATGTAATATCAATCATATATCACATTGCACAGTTTGCTGTATATGTATTTGTATTTGCTTTTATTTTGCTTTGTTTCCCTCCGTTGTCTGCATGAGAATCTGTTCTCAATTGCCTTACCTGGAGAAACAAGGGTTAAATTAAATGAATATATATTCATTGACAAATCATTCGATTGCAATAACACGAGCCTTCTGGCTAATTCTGGCTTTTTTAACCATGTGTACTTCATGTGTTTTATGAAATTGCATTGTCCACTTTCAAAAATAAACTGAAACTGAAACTACATTAAGCATTTGACGCATTGACAGCACCGAACGTTTGCATTCTTCTCCAATAGTGTTCCAAATAGTTCTATTGACAACGGCCTAGTGGTGTCACGATACCAAAATTCGGTCTTCGATACATGCGTGCGTAAAGTACCTCGATACAAAGCAGTGGAATGAAAACCGACAAAACAACTTCAAATACTTTTATCTTTTTTTTTTTTTAATTAATTCAAACCATTACGATAAACTTGAAAAATGATATAACAATGGAATGAGCTCATTCTTAACATTATACCTCCATTATCATATACTGTATAGTATATGATGAATGTGTGTGTGTTTGTACGTCTATAAAATTGTACATCTATATACAGTGTATATATGATATATGCACCCATGAAAACAATATGAACAATACGTTGTTTCTTCAATTCCTTGTTCATTACAATACCTAGTACCACTAAAGGCATTTTACCTGAAGAATACAAAAGGTTCATTGTATTATTAAATTTTGGTTATTACCAAGAAAACCATGTCCAAACAAAGCTACCTTTAGTTGCACCTGGCATTGAAAATGAACAAGAAAATGAAGAAACAAGGGGTCCAATATTTTTTCCATGACTATATTAAATATTTCTCTATTCATACATACTTGACTGTATTCATACAAGCTGGGGCTTCCGTGCAGCACGCATCTGTGCTACGTTGGTAGCCTGATGGCTGGTGGCTAAGGCTACGGCATGGTAACGTGTCTGCAGGAGCTAGTCGGCCCTTTGGAGCCATTTCATTCTCCCGGCTCCCACGCAGTCGCACGCACACAACTTCGTCGTAAAATAGGCGGTCATTGGCTGACTGCCGGCTTTTTGGGTACTGGCCTTGAAGACACCGTAGGAATTGAGCGCTGTTGTGTAAGTTTATAATTATTCTTTTTTTAAAACTAACGGTACTAAAAGTACTGGTACTGTGCTATTTTTTTATTTATTTTAGCCAATGTAAACCGACACACCTGGAGAACAAAACACACCTGTCAGTCACGTTCCTAAACGTTTGTTCACATTAAAAACAAGTGGATTTAAACAAAAAGGTGCTATCTTCAAAGTCAGGGGGTGTCAAACTCATTTTAGTTCGCGGACCACATTCACCCCAATTAGATCTCAGCCGGGCCGGACCACAATGTTTTAGGCTTAAAAATCCACAAATAACAACTATTCAAAATTTTCCCCATTATTGTTGTGCAAATGACTAAAAGTACTTTCGGAAAATATTCACATTTATTCATTATTATCTTGTTCCAAATTGTGTTGCAAATCATGAGGAGCCTGAAATGTTTAACCAAATATTTAAACAGTCTTATGAATCAGTGAGCGTGCACCATTCAGTTATGCATCCTTTGTAAATGTATATATAAAAAAATGTAAGTTGTGGCAGTGCATGGAGGGGGGAAAAAAAAAAAAAAAAAAGATTCCAACAAACCAACCTCTTTTGAAGTGAAGCTTTTGACTGAAACGTTGTAATATTCAATGTCTTAAAACAGTTCTACAGGAGGAATTTATTTTCACAGGGTTGTAGTGTGAACATGGCAACACCATTTTATATTAGTGTGCTCCTGAAACTTGGCATCGTTTAGCTTTCACAAGTGCATCGATGTCATTTAAGTGTTGTCAGTGGACCCTCCAGTGGACAAAATTTGCAACAGAATTTACTTTTATTGGACACCCTGACGGGCCGTTTCTGGCCCGCGGGCCATAGGTTTGACAATCCTGTTCTAAGTTGTGTATCAGATAAAGAAGTACAAAGCCCAATTTCAATGAAGTTGTGATGATGTGTAAAAACAGAAGACAAAATCCTTTCCAACCTACAGTTTTTATTGTTGCAAATATTCACTCATTTTGAACACGTTCCCGTTTTTTTTTATTCAGAATATTTTTCAAGTTTGAGATGAAAAAAAGGATCACACTAAGTATTGCGTAATAAAAAAAAAACGCAACAAAAAATACCATTAATAAAACAACAGCAACTTTCTAACTGATGACCAACCATCCACAAATCAAATACAAATACTCTATAACAGTCCACAAAATTTGAAGTGCAAAAAGTGCCGTGCATAAATACTGCTTCTAAGGTTAGATTAAATGCATCACAAGGTACAGTAAAACCATTCAGGAGACACATGCTGGAGTATGGCCTTTTTAAAAATATGTCTTTATATGTTTAACTTGCCGGAAAAAAATGAAATAAAGTTCTTATTTGCATGTTTTCTTTCCCTTGTTGCTAAATTGCAAACTTCTCAAGTGGACTTCCATATTTGTGACTGTCAGATAGACAGATTGATAGAAAGCAAGCTTGACTTAACCTGCCATATCTCCAGTAAAAGTGCATCCAGTCGGTTTTGTTGTCGTTTCCGTGATTATTGTGACAGAGAGCTTTTCGATTTTACCTGCTGCTGATCAAGTCGCGCTGTGAAAATGTCCTGTTGTTCAATCATCTGCTGTGTCAGCGACACAAACTCCTTGTCTGCTTTCACATCTGCCGTTTGTGGCGGCAAACGGCGGCATTTTGAGAATCTCTGCAGTTGTCAGTTTCTCTGAATTTTCCCCAAAGAAAACCAAGAAGACCAAGAACCGACGTGCGGGTTCCGTGAAGGCACTAGCTAGTCGGTACCCGTCTTAACCTTTTCCATTGGCAACACGTAGCAACAAAAACAGCTTGGACGTAAAAGCTAGGTTCGTGGCAAAACTTGCGCTTGGTATGGCGAGCCATCAATACTATGGCGCTGCCCGATGACATCACTTCTGGGTGGCACACAGTAAGCGAACTACAGTTCCCACGGGACTCTTCGACCTTCCTTCCGTATACGTTCTGTATCCATGCATTTACCCAAAATAAATATTTCAAATCAACGGCGAAAGCTTATGTATGAAATTAACTGACAAAGATTCAAACTAAGGACATTTTCACTATAATTATTAGTTTTAGTAAGTTTTGCAAAGGTAAAATGTCATTTCAGTCAGTTAACTTTTTTTTTTTTTTTCAATTTTAGTTTGAGTTATTCCACTCGTTTTCATTTGCTATAATAACCTTGTTCCCACGTAACCCTAACCCACCCTAGCCCTAACCTTAACCCATCCTAAACCGCCTTTAGCCCCAACCCTTGCCCTTAACCTAACCACAACAAACTGCTGTGTTTTTATTTTGTACAAATGCGATACATGTTTGGGATGGTCATCTCGTTACATCTGCGTAGCATGCCCTTTCCGCGATGCAGGAGCCAATCATGTTGCAATGGGGCATGTCCTGTCTGGAAACTATGTGGAATCCTGAAAACAGTGCAGCAGCGGCTCTGACGTTTGGGTGAGCCCAAACGATTCGGATTCCCCTGTAAATCCGGAACACAGGAAATGGACAAAAGACATTCGAACCACAATACAAATGTGAAAACGTGATGGAAAAATGTAAATAAGTTATCATGTGTTGTGCTTTTCTGCTTGCTTCTAGTTAGAGAAATGTTTCATCACTGCGTGCAAAGCTTTCTCCCACAGGATGAGTCATGTGCTTGCAGGTGCAAGGACAAACTTGAGCCAAGGAGTTTCCTGTGTCTTGATAAGAAGTATTTAATTCTTCTACTGTCTCAACCACAACAAAGCGTGTTATGTGCTGTTCACATGAGTTGCAACAAGCATGTATGCCTCCACCTTTTGGACGTTGTAACTCATATGTAACAAGGGAACTGCCCTAAAGTAATAAAAAGAGAGGATCCGGCAGAGTGAACTCAGAAATGGTTGGAGATTGTAACTAAGTACACTCTTGTCCGTTTCTCCTTGCAAGTCTGAAAACTGAACTACCTCTGTGTCTGTCTTGTTTTTTTTACAAGTGTTTTAGGGGTCTTGAACCTGACATTTACTTGGTCCTTCGAGCCGGATGCCAACATACCCGACGAATCCAGCGGGCGGGTGGATTGCAGTATAAAGACCATGGCCATGGCGGACTCCATTTAAAGTGAGTCCAAAAGACCCTTTCCGGGACTGAAATCAGCCCGCCAGCTGGAATCCAAAGGTTGACGGTAGTCTGAGAAGACAGACCGGGGTGAGTTGAGTTTGTATTTAAAAAGGTACAAACCCTGTGAATACTAGTCAATGGCGGGTAAGAAAAGAAACTAGGAAAGTTTCGTGGCGACGTAGTTCAATTCCGTATAGGACGGCGGAGTCCTCTGACGAGCCAGTGTGAATGAAAACTGTTTGATGAGAGTGTAAATGGGAAATGGGAAACCACTAGGTTTTTCATTCCATGAAATTTTGAAATTCCATACCAAAACAGTGGGAAAGTAAACGGTGGACTTTTTGTGGATACAAAGGCAAGAATTCTCCACTCGAAAGAGTTGAAGTGAGAATTACCACAGGAAGTAAATTTGAATCACCGTCTTACTGAAAAGAACCAGTGTTCTAGACAACCCTAGGTAGTATTACACTGGACCAAAATTCTACAAAATGTGAAACGGGTCAAGTAAAAAAGGAGGTAGGGAAGACTTACAATGTAAAGATTGGAAAATAATTGAAACAAAGAATCCTGAAAAAATAAAACACCTTGATAAATGGGTAAAAAAAACATAACTTCAGCGGAAGGTTAAATACTCAAAACCTAACAGCGTTAAAAGACTCAATAAAAACAAAAAATAAAAACAACCAAAAAAGAATGACTAAAGACGGCACATCGATGATCAAGGGCCTTTCAGACAACAAATAAAAAATGCACTCCAAGCAGGGAGCAGAGAAGGAATTCGCATGTGGGTAGACAGACATTACATTGGTTTGTCTACAGGAACCATGGAAGAGTACGTAAACCATGCTCTCCATGCTGAAAAAGTTATAAAGGAAAAAAGAAAGTTCAAAGGAGGAAGAATTGATACTTTACACATAGTAATGAGGAAGTGTTTCTGCCTCTTTTTTCAAACGACAGAGGGAGAAGACAAAGAGGTAGAGGAATGCAGAGAGGAGGTTTTAGAGGAAAGGGTAGAGGAGGATTCAGACAGAACAGAATGGAGTGTTGGTGTTGTGGAAAGGAAGGACACATATCAAGAGACTGTCCAGACAGAAAAACTACAAATGCATGACTAGACCGAGCCGAAGGGGAAATGGAATTGACTTTAAAACATGACGGTACTGAAGAAATTCTAAATCTTCAGGAAATACTGACTATGCAAACAGACAGACCAGAAGTGACGTTATTAGTCAATGGCATACCTATAACCTTTCTGTGTGACGTAATACAAGGAATAGGTTTGCCATTGTACTATTACTCACTGGATGTGTTGAATGTACTTCCGTGTGAGACAGGCTCAGCCCTCCTAACAGAGGGGCGAAAAGCCATCACAGACGCACAAGATAGAATGACACCCGACAACTTACATGTGACAATGTGGTACAAGACCAGACCAGGACCCGACGCTAAGTATGAAGACAAACTTAGGAAAACACCACCGAAAATCACAATTACATATGTCTATTCGGACGCCGAAAGCACCTCCGTAGCCGGAGTAACGCTAAGTCCGGAAGCAAAGGCATTACATAAAGAATGGACACCACCACATGGATCACTTTACAAAGACTACCACAGTGAGTGGAAAGATCTTTCAAAAATGGTGGAAGAGGGCGAAAGAGCTACAGATCGGTTGGCTACATCCGTAAATACGTGGACCAGTGCAAACACAGGTCTCACCAGAAAAGCACTCTTCTGGTGCGTAAGAATCAAAATTGGAGTACACCTACATAAAAGCCCAGAATGACATATTCTCCTGACCGAGGAGGAAGAGATGATACTTAAAGATTTGCCTGTAACATTGTGGTCAAAAGGCGCCACTGATGTAGGGCGAGTGAAAGGAACATTACCTGTACAAATACGACCAAATAATATTGTGAAAGCCCAACTATCTATTCACAGGTTATGAGTGCCAGTATGGCAAAATTCCAAACCCCCTGGGGAAAGTCAAATCCTACTCTACGTAGATAACACATTACTGGCCTCCCCAGACAAACGTACCTGTGAAAGTGATACTTTGGCTCTCCTAAAACACTTGGCAGACGAGGGACATAAAGTGAGCAAAAATAAGCTCCAATTTCTGCAAAGAACAAATTAAATATTTAGGCCATAATTTGAGTAAAGGAGGAAGAACAATAATAGATGATAGAAAGACAGCCCAAACCACTAACAAAAAAAACAGATGATGTCATTTTTGGGACTAACAAATTACTGTAGGACATGGGTGCCCAATTATGCAGAAATAACTGCACCTTTAAACAGACTCATGTACAGTGAAGACCTAAAGATGACATCACCATTACAGTGGAATGAGGAAGCAGAAAAAAGGTTTATAAAATAAAACAAAAACTAGCAATATGCACATGCACTGCACATACAGCCGGAACAGACAGTATCTCTTTGCAGCACAAGGGGAAGAGCAAATACTAAATCTAGAAAATAATAAGGAACTAGACAATGAAGTTCTGAAATAAATGCAAGAACAAAGCCCACTAAAAGAAAAAGAACAATGGTTAAAAAATAATGTAAAAATTGTCCTAAAGGTAAACCTGTCTTACCAAAAAACTTATATAATTGGGCAGCAGTATTGAGCCATGGTTCAACACATGTCTCAACAGGAGGGATGGTAAGACAGATAAATCAATATTATACAACTTATGGATTTAATTCTTATTCAAAAAAATAAAAAACTTTTGTAGAGCATGTATGATTTGTGCTAGGCATAATCCACAAGGCAATTTGAGGGCCAGGAGAGGAAAATTTCCTGCACCTCAATACCCTTTTCAAATAATTCACATGGACTTTATTGAATTAAAACAAAGGGAAAAAGTATTGTTTGGTCATCGTTGATGCATTTTCTAAATGGATAGAGCTGTTCCCCACAAAACATCCCCCCGACGCACTAACAGTTGTGAAGGCGTTGTGTAAAGACATTATACCGCATGGCCCTTGACATGATTGTTACTGCCGTTACTTTGTTATTGCTTTTCGGATGCTGTATTATTCCATGTACAAGGACACTGTGTGTCAAGATGGTCACGGGAAAGAATAAGATCCAGCCGGAATCACAGATGTTGATGACCTCCGAAGGAGCTCCTACTCCTGAAGTTCTGCTCACACAAGACGACGACGTGTCCAGATGGATGAATTATTGATGAAGAATATACAGTGTCTTTTCTCTTAGCATGTTACGGGACTTGTCTTTTTCCCTCCTCAAATCAATATATGGGGAGGTTTTTGGCCTGTCTTAAGAGTAGTACTGCCTTATGAAGAATGCTTAGCTCATGACTACATTGTTTATATATCCTCTTATAGCATTCCACATAGAGTAGTACTGCTTAGGGTATGTTACATGGTTACACTATGTAAACAGGGGAATTGTTGGATTGTTCTATTTGTACTCATGAAGCTATGTTCATTTCTTTAACAATTAAGTTTCATTTCCAAAACACCAAGGCCAGAGGGGTGCCCACATTTTAGGATGACTCCCTTTTCTGATGCTTTATAGCATTCAAGGTAGATTACTGAAGAATGATGTTCTTAGGATGACTCCCTTTTCTGATAACACCCAAGGCCAGAGGTACCTTCTGCTAAACATATATCAAAACCTTCTCCCAGGCAGATCCAACTTACATTGATGCAATTGGAATTCCAAGAGGGGTACCTGATGAATACAAATTAGTAGATCAAGTAGCATCAGGGTTTGAATCTACAATTTGTTGGTGGTGTACAACCAATAAAAACGTAGACCGAATAAACTACATCCACTACAATGTACAGCGTTTGGGAAATTGGACAAGACGGTTTTGAGGCCGTACATGAACAACTGGCAGCCACATCTTTAATGTCATTTCAGAACAGAATTGCACTAGATATGCTGCTTGCGGAGAGACGAGGAGTGTGTGCAGAACAGTGCTGTACGCACCGCAGCAGATGGCAGCCTGACCAGGGCCATTGATGGCCTGCGCACCCTCAACCGCAAGATGAAAGAGCATTCTGGCGTGCACATCCATGTGGGACGAATGGATGAAAGTGTTTGGCAAGTATAAGATGTTGGTCTCATCAATTTTAATATCAATAGGAGTATTTGCTGCAATACTGACATTGTGTGAATGTTGCTGTAGTCCATGTTTACGAGCACTTCTCAATAGATTAATCACCACCGCAATCCAACCTATGAGCAATCGTGCAGAACAAATGTACCCCCTTCCAACAAAACAGAACCAGGATAGTTCTGATGACGATGATGATAAAGAAATGGAGATCGGGACATTATTTGATTCAGCTGAGGAGATCAAATAAAGCATTTCATGTCTTGTGTTCATGATAATGATCTTACAGCCAAAAATCAGAAGAAGCGGCTGCTAAATAAGTGATGTGAAACATGAGCAAAAAACATGATAAACAGGAGGGAAATTATGGAAAAATGTAAATAAGTTATCATGTGTTGTGCTTTTCTGCTTGCTTCTAGTTAGAGAAATGTTTTATCGCTGCGTGCAAAGCTTTCTCCCACAGGATGAGTCATGTGCTTGCAGGTGCAAGGACAAACTTGAGCCGAGGAGTTTCCTGTGTCTTGATAAGAAGTATATTAATTCTTCTACTGTCTCAACCACAACAAAGAATGTTATGTGCTGTTCACATGAGTTGCAACAAGCATGTATGCCCCCACCTTTTTGACATGGTAACAAGGGAACTGCCCTCAAGTAATAAAAAGAGAAGATCCGGCAGAGTGAACTCAGAAATGGTTGGAGATTGTAACTAACTCTTGTCCGTTTCTCCTTGAAAGTCTGAAAACTGAACTACCTCTGTGTCTGTCTTGTTTTTTTACAAGTGTTTTAGGAGTCTTGAACCTGACAACATGTTGCGGTTTTGGAGTCCTTAAGGTCTGCAGAAAGAGAGGCACTTACATGTGATGGTTGGACTTCCATAGTGACTAACCCATATGTAACTATAACTTTTCATTTAATTTCTAATGAGGGAGAATTAGCGTCAAATGATCTGCAGACTACAGTATATAGCCCTGCACGGAAGCCACAAAGACTGTGGGGGAGAGGCGGGGTACACCGTGAACCGGTTGCCAGCCAATCGCAGGGCACATACAAACAAGCAACCATTCGCACTCACATTCACACCTACGGGCAATTTAGACCCGGAGAAAACCCACGCAGGCACAGGGAGAACATGCAAATTCCACACAGGCGAGGCCGGATTTGAAACCGGGACCTCAGAACTGTGAGGCAGATGTGCTAACCAGTCGGCCACCTTGCCCCCTATTTTTCACTTTAAAAGTGTAAATTGTATTTATTATTTAGTGAGATTATTTTCCATGGTCTTCTATTTAATCTATTCAAATGGAGAATATGCTTGTTGAAGTTCAGCGGTGGTTCTGTTGCAATTTAAATATATATTTTTGTTACTGCTTTTATTGAAGTTATTTTTCAGAATTTCCTAATATAATTTTTATTTATATTATTCAACTGTAGTACCTTCTTATTTTTAAAGTTATTCCATGTAACCCATTGGTTAATAAGAAATGGGTCAGTTTTTCCTCTTACCTACTACTGTTGCTCATGATTGTTCTTTAATTGAGTAATATCACTTCAAGAAGCCTTTTCTGTCATTCCATTCTACACAATAAGTAAAGTATGTATGATTATTGCTGATATCGGATCAGACCGATATCGACCAAAATTCAAGGCTGCAATATCGGTATCGGATGGATCAGGACATCCCTACAAATAAGTAACATGCAAATGTTCATTTTCAGATGTTTTGCTTAAGAAATGTGACATATTACATAATTTTACATGGTATCAAAAATAAATATTTCAAAATTGTCAAAATTTACTCTTAATTGTGTATTTGTACTTCTTACTGAATCGATATCGGTGCATTTAAAACAATATAGAAACGTATTGCAACCTAAGAAAAAAAAATCAAAAACAGATTGAATCTTGAGGTTCTTAACAATGCCCAGCCTTAGAATATTGGCAAAAAAAAAAAAAAAAAAAAATGTATCAGTTTGAAGTTGAACATTAAATATCTTTGTCTTTGTAGTGTATTCAAATGAATCAAGGTTGAAAATGATTTTGCAAATCATTGTATTCTGTTTTGATTTACGTTTTAAACATCCTCCCAACTTCATTGGAATAGGGGTTTGCTAAATATGTGGGGGCAAAAGCTCAAATGTTCACATCTTTTTTCATATTCATTGTTTGATGTCAAACCCAAATGACTTCAGTCAACAGTGAAAAATAAAGGAATCGGTCTCACCAATTCTTTTGGAGAGGAGTGTGTATGCAGCCAATATTGTGTATGTGTGTAGGTTCTACTTACTACACTGTTGATGCCGTTTTTTCCCACAGGTCCTTTGGAAACAACGACTAGGTAGGTCTCCAGTCCTCTCTCCCTCAGATAGTCACAGCGCTCACCTCCATTCCCTGGTTCAACTTCAAACTCTCCGTGAAGACATTCCATGGTGGTTTGCGAGATGTGGACACGACTACTCCGCACAAAAAGCATGAATGAGGGTGGGGAGGGGGGGGTGTTATATGGAGAGAATAGGGTCATAGGTCAGACACATGTGGTACATTTATTAAGCCTGCCTTTACTGTTGACTGATGTATTTAAGAACAACTGTGAAAAGTTGAGCACTGCTAACTGGGCAGACAATTGTGTTTAAAACTACTATCACGCGCCTGAATAATAACAAACCACCGGTCAGGTGTTTAGTGGCACACCTTTGTAGAGAATTTTAAATTAATCCAGTCATCAAGCTTTTTGAATCAAATCACAAGGCACATCTAATATGTGTACCAGAATACGATGCCAAACATGAAGACACAGATTCGAGAGAATTGTATTCCAATTACCAGCACTGAAGGTCCCATATTCTGGCTTTTTAGACCTCCATAGAGGGACTCTCTAACATGGACTTTGCCAAAAAGTGTCAGTTTCATTTATAAAAAAAAAAAAAAAAAAAAAAAAAAAAACCTTGGTTTTGTCATGTGTCCAAAAAAAAAAGCCCCTCTGCAAGCTACTTCTGTTTGACCCACTTTTGTATCTGCTTTGTCCATATTTGGCTGAGACCATCCCCTTTCCTCTGATTGGCTGCCTCTGTGTAGAAGACCCATTTGTGTGAGCAAGTGTTTGTTATGTTGACAGAACTGGCTTGGGAGCAGAGCGGTAGGCGGAGATCTTCGTTAGTGACGTAGCTAAGCTCGAGAAATTCTAATGATCTGATTTCAGGCCCCTCGGCAGAGAAACGTCTGGAACTCAGGAATGCGTGGGCAATATTCATACTTCCCATGTTTACTGAGGCAGCATAGAGACAATATTACATCCCATATACTTGAAAAAGTAAATATGGGACCTTTAATTTCCTCCCACTCCGGGAGAGATAAATGTAGAGTACATTCATAAGCTTCATTTACGATATTAAATAAATAACATCTTAAGAGAAATAACAATATATATATTTTTTTTAAGTCATCAATCTAGGTGTATAGGAAGGTGCAAATTAGGAGTTTCGGTCTAGGCAGAGGGCTGCGGTCTCCTGAATGGCAGTCTAGATTTTAAAAACCAAATCACAGTCATACACAGCACATAAGTAATGCATGTTCTTACCCTGGTATTCCTCCAGCCTCCATCTTGTTGGCTACAGTGACATCAGTGGACCACACGTCATATTGCCAACGTTTCTGACCAAGCACTCCCCCCAAGACTGTGCCGCTGTGCACTCCAACTCGCATGTCAACATCTGTTTGTGTTTTCTCGCGCACATACCTAGTGTTTGTTTACAGGCACATGAAATTGAATGAATGTTAAATACTTTCACCACACCAGCATCACGGGGAAACAATAAAAAGCAAATCATCACACAAACATATGACGAATGATCCCTAAAACTAATGGACTTTCTTTCATAGCTAAACAAAAATCTATATTAGTCCATCAGAGTAATCAATTTCCCTCTAAGCATATGACAAACCACCCTGCATCACATGCAAATCCAGTAAGTGACTTTTGGGAACATGGAATCTAAGCTCTTGTATACTCACGAGATGGCCTCAACCATGGCAAGGCCCATCATGATGGAACAGGCAGCATGGTCCTCCCTGTAGTCTGGCAGCCCACAAATACAGTAGTAACAGTCTCCCAGGATCTTGATCCTCAACTGGTGATATTTCTGACAAGGTGGGTGGGGTTTCGTCAGAGAGTGATACACTTTGTGTTGCATGAGCTTAGCTTAACTATGACTTTCTTAACATTCATCATTGTAAAGTTATAAATACTAAAGTACAAAGTATTATAAAACAGTCAAGTGTTCTGCCTGCAATTCCTTTCTTTATTGTTTTTAAGGGACATAAAAATATTTATTTTTTTCCATTATATATATATTTGTTTAATTAATCGGCCGATTAATCAGTTCTAGGATTTTTACTCTGCCAAATATCGGATTCGGCATTACAATAAAGAAAATACATATTGGTCAGAATGTGCAAAGCTTTATTAAATATCAGAAAAGAGTCAAACTGACTATACAGGACACCGAATATGTTCAACCAGAATTATTAATACTTAGACTCACTGCAGCTAGTTTGTCAAACCGAGCAAAAAGTTCATTGAGCAGTTTGACCAGCTCCTGAGCGCTGCAGGATGATGACAGCTGGGTAAAGCCCACGATATCTGCAAACAAAATACTGCACAAGATAGCGATACGAAGCATCGCATTAGTATAGTTACACATTCATTTGTAGGGTGTTGAACTAGATGTCATAGTGTACCATGCAGTAGTTGTTAAACTCTGTAACTAAGAATCAACGTACGGTTGGAAGTAGGCTAGGTGAAATTCAATGTAAACATTCATATTGGGGGATTCCATTCGCAAACTCACTACTGCCTTGACTTACGAGTTTAAACCGCTCCGTAACCACACTTGTAACTCAAACCACTCACATCTCAAATCAACTCGCCACATTGAAATGAATGAAAAGGCCATTAACCCATTCCAAATACCCATAAAACACCACAATTTTATATTTTTACTAAAGGAAAACAATACTGTCAAAACGATACAAGACAATGTAAAGAAATAAACTGGTTTTATGAAGTGTAATTAAGCTGAAATTGACATACATACATTGGCATGCATTGGTGTGTTGTGCCTCTAAATGGCGTAGTCAAGAGAGTGCAGTGTAGCTCTCATGTGGCTCCCTCTCTCCGCTCTGGCAGCGGGGACTGAAGAAGGCTTACTCGAACAGCAAGAGCTCAGGGGATGCAGCGCTCACATTCCAGGGCTTCTGCACCCTTCGATGCATGACTGACTGGACCATTGTCTCCACAAGTGTGTGTATGTATGTCTTAAATGTTTTTATTTTCAACTTTTTCAACATTTGTAACAAGGTCCAGAGAATCGTATTGAATTAGCTTTTTGTGCATTTCTGGTTTTGGACCTAAATACTTTTTTCACCTAAATAAAACTACTGATATAACATGTCACATATTGAACACTGATGGCTGGCGTGCGCAAGTGTGTACACTCCAGAGCAAAGAATCAATTACGATTAACAAGCAATGCTCTATAGAGTTTTGTTGACTATCCCGTTGAACTGCCTGGGAGGTCACTTTATTACACACACCCTACACTCACAGTTTGATAATGACATAGTGGCATAAATAAGCATGAAATGTTAAATAATACATACATGCAATATAAACACACATTAATAATAAAGATGAACCTCTTTTTTAACTTAATAATTCAAATTGGCATGTCGCAATGAATTATGGGAATTGTGTGGCTTTTCCGTTACCATGCGAGCAGCTACCAGCTGCAAATTAGTGCGTGTTTATGGGAGGGTTCGCGAAACACCATCGTCCAGGAGGCCACAAAGGAATTCAGGACAACTTCTAACTAACTTCTAACTTCTTGCCTCAGTTAAGGTCAGTGGTGACGCAACAATAAGGAAGAGACTGGGCAAAAATGGCATCCATGGCAGAGTTGGCACTGCTGACCAAAAACAACATAAAGGCTCATCTTACTTTTGAACAAAAATAAAAAATAAAAATCTGAATGATACCTAAGACTTTTTATAGCTGCTTAGCTCCTTCAGGACCTGGACAAGTTGCTGTGATTGATTGAACCATGAATTCTGCTTTTTAACAAAAAATCCTGAATGACAATGTTCAGCCATCAGATTGTGACATCAAGCTGAAGTGCATATGGGTTCTGCAGCAGGATAACGATCCAAAACACACCAGCAAGTCAACTTCTGAATGGCTTAAGAAGACAAAATTAAGGTTTTGGAGCGGCCTAGTCAAAGTCTAGACTTGTATCCGATTCAAATGCAGTGGCATGACCTTAAAAAGGCCATTCATGCGCAAAACCCCTCAATTTTTGCTGAATTCAAACAATTCTGCAAAGAAAAGTGCGCCAAAATATCTCCACAGAAATATGAAAGAAACATTGCCAGTTAAAGAAAACAGTTGATTTCAGTTGTTGCTGCTGAGGATGGCCCAGTTATTAGGTTTAGGGGGCTCATTACTTTTTCACACAGGCCCAGGTAACTTTGAATAGTTTTTTTTTTCCCCTTAATAAATAAAATCATTTAAAAACAGCATTTTAAGTTCACTTGCGTTACATTTGTCTGATATTTACATTTGATTGATGATCTTAAACATTAAAGAGGGGATACTATGCAAATATATATAAAAATTTGAGAAGGAAGCCAATACTTTTTCACGGCACTGTATCTATGGACACACACCTATGCACACAGTACATACAGTAATGTTAGCTAGCTAGTTGTTTTAACTAACTGTGAACATTGTTACATGATAATAAAACATACTCTTCCACACAATAATCATCAATGATATCCAAACACATTTTTACGTCTCAATTGAAGATCTTTTGGGGGTTTTTTAATAAGTGAAATTGGTGGTGTAAGAGGTCGACGAAATATACTGTATATTCCTGTCAGTCGCAGTTGATAAGTTTCCGATCAAATTCCATCGGAATTGCGTCATTTTTGACCCACTTACGAAAAGTTCACGTCGTAATAAAAAAAACTATAATATTGTAAAATGTATAAAAGGTAAGTTCGACGTTCAAATGGAAGGATGTCAATGACATGTTTTTGAGGAATACCTGGAATGTTAAATTATGATCATTTTTACTTCAAAGATATTGCAAGAAAATATATTTTTTGACCCACTTGTGCCTCTAAAGGTTAAAAGCACAATCAATTGTCATTTTCTTGAGGACCAAACTGAATCAATTTACAGCAACATTATATCAGAATTAGAATCATCTTTATTTGCCAAGTATGTCCAAAACACACAAGGAATTTGTCTCCGGTAGTTGGAGCCGCTCTAGTACAACAGACAGTCAATTTACAGAACACTTTGGAGACATATAGACATTGACAAAAAACAATTGTGCAAAAAGATGCAGAGTCCTCTAGCACTTAGAGCAGTTCGAACGACTAATATTGCAATAGTCCGGTGCAATGACCATTGTGCAAAGGGCGCTGAGACTTCAAGGAGTGGATGCGGTTTAAAGTGACGAGTCGTGCGATCATCTGGGACGATGTTGGTTGTGGAAATGTTACAGATACTCCTCAATCAGTGTGCAAATGGAGCAGATGCTACTCTGGCATGAGTGGCCAGTATATGCAAATAGTGCAGCATGGCGAGACAACTACAGTGAGTGCACGAGTAATACATAATTGGCCCCACAGAAATGTGACAACGAACTCAAGTCAAAAAATGTCCAACTTGTTGGAATGGAATTATAGGTTAGGTGTTTAAGAAGTTGATCGCAAGAGGGAAGAAGCTGTTGGAATGTCTACTAGTTCTAGTTTGCGTTGATCGGTAGCGCCTACCTGAGGGAAGGAGCTGGAAGAGCTGGTGACCGGGGTGCGGAGGGTCCGAGAGGATTTGGCACGCCCTTGTCTTAGTTCTGGCAGCGTGCAAGTCCTCAATGGTGGGTAGGGGGGTACCGACAATCCTTTCAGCAGTTTTGATTGTCCGTTGCAGTCGGAGTTTGTCCTTTTTTGTAGCAGCACCAAACCAGACTGTGATGGAAGAACACAGGACTGATTCGATGACCGCTGTGTAGAACTGTCTCAGCAGCTCCGGTGGCAGGCCGTGCTTTCTCAGAAGCCGCAGGAAGTACATCCTCTGCTGGGCCTTTTTGAGGACGAAGTTGATGTTGGTCGCCCACTTCAGGTCCTGAGAGATTGTAATTCCCAGGAACTTGAAGGTCTCGACGGTTGACACAAGGCAGCTGGACAACGTGAGGGGCAGCTGTGGCAAAGGATGCCTCCTGAAGTCCATGATCATCTCTACAGTCTTGAGCGTGTTCAGCTCCAGTGGTGTCATCTGCAAACTTCAGGAGTTTGACAGTCGGGTTCGCTGAGGTGCAGTCGTTCGTGTAGAGAGAGAAGACTGGAATGATGGTGGAGCGTTTGAAACAGGATGAAACTTCGCACATTTCCAAAGATCTATTGAAGATCTGAGTGAAGACTGGAGCGAGCTGGTCCGCGCAGACTTTGAGGCAGGATGGGGACACATGGTCCGGGCCTGCCGCTTTGTTAATCTTCTGTTGTTTGAAGATGCGTCTCACATCCTATTCATGGATGGTTAACGCAGAAGTCAGAGGTGTGGTTGTGGTCGCGGGTGCGGCCGCGTGGGTGTGTGGTGTGAAACTATCATTTTCAAATCTGCAGTAGAAGGTATTCAAGTCGTTGGCTAGTGTGCTATTGTTCTCAGCTTGGGGGGATCGTCGCTTGTAATTAGTCAGCGATTGGAATGCATGCCAGACTGATTTAGAGTAGTTTACGCTTAACTGTTTTTCCAACTTTGCTGCATGGTTCCTATTTGCAATGTTAATTTATTTAGTCAGCTGGTTTCGAGCTCGATTATACAGGGCCCTGTCCCTGCTCTGATATGCATCTTCCTTAGCTTGGCGAAGCTGCTTAAGTTTAGCAGTGAACCACGGCTTGTTGTTGTTGAATGTGCGAAATTATTTTGTTGGTACACAAACCTCTTCACAGAAACTGATATAGGATGTGACAGTGTCCGTATATTCATCCAGGCTGCCAGTTGAATTTTCAAAGACACTCCAGTCTGTGTAGTCTAAACAGCTTTGAAGTTCCATCTTGGCTTCATTGGTCCACTTTTTGACTGTTTTCACTGTAGGCTTCGCACATTTAGGTTCTTGCCTGTACGTCGGTATTAAGTGAATTAAGCACAATTAATTATATATATATATATATATATATATATATATATATATGGCCATAGATATATATACCTGAAATACATGATGCAGAGAGTTAATGACGTTTATGCTGTTTGTGACAGCACAAGTGAGCAACATTGCGCACGGATGTCAGGAAGCATAATTTTTTAACTCAAGACCAAAAAAATTGGTTCGTTAACCCATTTGTGGGTTTCCACTAAGAGGTTCCACCTTATTTGCTCCAATTTTTTTTTTTTTCTTACTTCACCGAAGTAGAGGAGGGTCTGAAGTGCACTTGTAACTGAAGTCATTGCTTGCAAGTCAAGTCAAGGCAAAAAAAAAAAAAAAAAAAAAAAAAAAAGAAAAAAAAGCCAGAGCAACTCCTTGTATCTTGAAAAAACATAGGTTGGAGCACTCGTAAGTCAAGGTACCACTGTAGATACTTTAAAGGGTATCAGATCAAACCTGGAATTTGGAAACATCATTACATTACATTTACTATATTGTATGCCTTAAGTGAGTGTTGGAGCCTACTCCTTTCCACAGAAACAATGTATAGTTGGAGCATGGCAGCTGTATCAGGTAAACCTAACAAAGTTCCTTATTATGACACAGCAAGGAAGCCGGCATGTTAAAAGTACAGTCTTGAATTTTAAACCTTTAAAAGTAGCTATGTTACCTGACATTTTCATGTCTGTACATGTACATGGTGTTAAACTGTTGCATCTCTTTCTGACTGGGCTCCTTCTTCATGTCCTGCAGCATCTCATCAGCTATGTGTTTGGGAAGGATGGACAGCAGCAGGCGTTCCTACAGAAGAATGAACAAGCCATTAATTCTCTTTCGGTGGCACCATAACGCCATCAATATTGATTGAAATAAACCACAACTGCATTTCCTTAATGATTTGGGAATGAATGAATGAACTTAGCAAGAAGCAAACCTAATGACCGTGTGAGTCCTAAGTTCAACTACAGTAGGTAGTTCAGAAGAAGAAACAATTAAAAGGTCCCATACTTTACCAAACCAACTTTTTCGAGTATTAGGGATGTTACAGTATATTGGCTCTATGGTGCCTCAGTAAACATGTGAAATATGAATTAAGTCCACGCATTCTGGAGTCAACTTTCTTCTACAGAGCCTTTAAATCGGATCATTCCAGAGCAGCCAACCTATAAAAATTAACTTCCAGAATAATTTGTCCAATTTCAAAATGTTGTCAAGAAGATTACCATGAGACAGTCATAATCATAATTGTTAATAAATGATGGCTTCAATATTTGTCATTTTAATGTTTTTATTCCATCAACTTTGTAATTAGGATGCAGTTGCAGCCTGAATCCTTAATTTGAGGTGGCACGGTGGACGACCGCGAGCCTCACAGTTCTGAGGACCGGGGTTCAAATCCCGGCCCCTACTGTGTGGAGTTTGCATGTTCTCCTCGTGCCTGTGTGGCTTTTCTCCGGGTACTCCGGTTTCCTCCCACATCCCAAAAACATGCATGGTAGGTTAATTTAAGACTCTAAATTGCCTGTAGGTGTGAATTCGAGTGCGAATGGTTCTTCGTTTAAATGTGCTCTACGATTGGCTGGCAACCAGTTCAGGGTGTACCATGCCTCCTGCCCGAAGATAGCTAGGATAGGCTCCAGCACTCCCGCGACCCTTGTGAGGATAATCGGCTCGGAAAAAGGATGGATGGATGGATTAAGTCGCCTTTGCCAATTCTGTTTTCAACCCTGGTAATAAAAAAACAAAAAGCCAAAATTAAAACTCTATTTTGCAAGCATATCATTGCTGATAGATTGAATTGGATAGTTTATGTATGGGCAATAGTTTTGGTTTCTATTGTGTGCAATGCACTTCTTGTACATGTCTTCTCTAGATGTCTTCTCTTCTCTTCCTATACCCACAATTGCTCCTGAAATTATGTAAATTTCCCCATTGTGGGACTAATGAAATTCATCTTACCTTATATACCGGTTCAGACGCGGTGTCCTGTGTGTATCTTTATTATTTTATATATTTATCTATAAACACATTAATTGGCCTGTTATTTTGATGCTCAAAGTTGGTTACTTTCAGCAAAAACGCCATTCCCACCAGACCTATGTGACAAGTGTACAACCCCAATTCCAATGAAGTTGGGACGTTGTGTTAAAACAGAACACAACACAAGGATTTGCAAATCATGTTCGACCTATATTTAATTGAATACACTACAAAGACAAGATATTTAATGTTTAAACTGATGAACTTTGTTTTTAGCAAATAATCATTAACTTTTTTGGCTCCAAAACGTTCCAAAAAAGCTGGGACAGGGTCATGTTTACCACTGTGTTACATCAGCTTTTCTTTTAACAACATTCAATAAATGTTTGGGAACTGAGGACACTAATTGTTGTAGCTTTGTAGGTGGAATTCTTTCCCATTCTTGCTTGATGTACAGCTTCAGCCGTTCAACAGTCCGGGTTCTCCGTTGTCGTATTTTACGCTTCATAATGCGCCACACATTTTCAATGGGAGACAGGTCTGGACTGCAGGCAGGGCAGTCTAGTACCCGCACTCTTTTACTACGAAGCCACGCTGTTGTAACACGTGCAGAATGTGGTTTGACATTTTCTTGCTGAAATAAGCAGGGGCGTCCATGAAAAAGACGTTGCTTGGATGGCAGCATATGTTTGTCCACCGAACTTTTTTGTAGCACCGAACTGTATTTACTGACATTGGTTTTCTGAAGTGTTCTTGAGCCCACGTGGTTACAACATTGATGTCGGTTTTTGATGCACTCCCACCTGAGGGATTGAAGGTCACAGGCATTCAATGTTGGTTTTCGGCCTTGCCGCTTCTATGCAGTGATTTCTCCACATTCTGTGAACCTTTTGGTGATATTATGAACCGTAGATGATGAAATCCCTAAATTCCTTGCAATTGTACGTTGAGGAACATTGTACTTAAACTGTTTGAGTATTTTCTCATGCACTTGTTGACAAAGAGGTGAACCTAGCCTCATCTTTGCTTGTGAATGACTGAGCAATTCAGGGAAGCTCCTTTTACACCCGATCATGGCACCCACCTCTTCACAATTAGCCTGTTCACCTGTGGGACGTTCCAAACAGGTGTTTGATGAGCATTCCTCAACTTCTCAGTCTTTTTTGCCACCTGTCCCAGCTTATTTGGAACGTGTTGCAGCCATAAAATTCTAAGTTAATGATTATTTGCTAAAAACAATCAAGTCTATCAGTTTGAACATTAAATATCTTGTCTTTGTAGAGTATTCAATTAAATATATGTCGAACATGATTTGCAAATCATTGTATTCTCTTTTTATTTATGTTTAACACAATGTCCCAACTTCATTGGAATTGGAGTTGTACTTTGTAGTGTGGGTTTGAAATATAGATGTAGTGACACCAGTCCTGGATCCTTTCTGAGACACCTCGGCTTGCATGCATTAATGAGCAATTGAACATGCATACGCACAACTGAAGTACATGGGAGGGAGGGTGGAAAATTTAAGTTTATGTGGGGGCGCTTTGAATATGAATAAAAATTTCAGTGTAGCAGATAAGAAACAATTATCTGATCAGGTTGACTTTGTGATTACCACTGATATCATCTTGGAGGATATTTGTCATGGCAACAGACAATATAACATACTCCACTCCTTGATTGGTTGGTGGCTCTCATCTGCCAGCAGCCTTAGCATCCCATTTCTGAAGAGCCATCCATCCATTTTCTGAACCGCTTATCCTCATTAGGGTCACGGGCATGCTGGAGCCTATCCCAGGTGACTACGGCGAAAGGCGGCCTACACCCTGAACTGGTCGCCAGTCAGTCACAGGGCAACACCATTTCTGAAGATGATGTAATGTAATTAAGTATGGCATAAGTTGGCAGAAGTACATCCCTCTATATTTCTCTAGTCTCTGTCAGACTAATTTTCAGGCTTAACTAGTCAGGCAAATTAATCTGACAGACACAGAAAAATATAACATCAAACTGATATTGAGGAATTTGGTTAGCTGCAAATTATTTTATGAAATACGGTAGAACAATTAACCCATAACCCCTTGTCTTTTTTTTCTTCATTTATCAGAGACAGCATCATGAAAAAGGCTAGAAATGCGTTTTGAATGTTGATTAGTAAAATTCAATAACAGGTTCTCACAATACAACAGAAGCTATTCCAAGGTTGTGTTTCTTCGTAGACATATTGTATAATTTGACCTCTGACCTGTTGTTGGCTTTGCTCCTCCAGGTTGAGTTTGACTTCGAGGGATTGTCTTGCCTCAAGAAAAGCCTTTCTGTGCTTCCGGTCTGCCATGTAATATGACATGACACCCACGGTGATAGCACAAACATAGATCACAATGTTGGCCAGGAGCTGAAAATAACAACAGGGGCACAGTTTTGTGAATGGTGTTGTGAAACCCGCAACTGAAAAAAAGTGTATTGACAGGCCACCAAACCCGCAGCCTTGGCCAGTGGCATATTCTAAAAATAAAATTAAACAGCCCTCAGCAGAACATCCAACTTGCTGCCTGCATTGTACTTGTAGCTGTGACACTGCCTTACTGAAGACACAGAATTATACCCTAAGAAAACTCAGAAAAGGCAAAAATCTATAACCTGTTCACATGTACAGTCCCCTGGCTGATTTTTTCTCTCCAGCGGATATAATAGGAGAATAGATGACAGATAACACAAACACCAGAGAGATGTTATTTTTTGTAATTCAGTGGAATTACTTGAGATGACGAGTCAAATAAGCGAGTTATGTGACTCACAAGTACATTGGTTAAAAAAAAGTCACATTTGATACATTTTATTTCTTGACTACATTTCATGAAACAAAATAAATAAATTAATAAATAATAATTTGCAAACCTATTCGCAACAAAAATAGTAACATCATCAGGACATCGACTCGATCCCAACTGGACTGTTCTGGTTTTCTTAGAAGACGTTTTGCTTCTCATCCAAGCAGGCTTTATCAGTTCATGCAACAGGCTAGTTAGGAGAGCACTAATATCGATAGTTGAGTTTTCCACGAAACACCCTGGCTACTAGCTTGTGTTGTCCTAACTAGACTGTTGCAAAACCTGATGAAGCCTGCTTGGATGAGAGGCGAAACATCTTCTAAGACAACCAGAACAGTCCGGTTGCGATCAATTCAATGCCCTGAGAAGGAAATGACCTGCATGAATGAGAAATTTCACAGGCCTAGTAACATCATCTAGCCAACGACTTGAATACCTTCTACTGCAGATTTGAAAAGGACACTTTCACACCCCACACGCACCCAGCCGCACCACCAACCACTATCACACCACCGACTTCTGCGTTAACCATCCGCGAACAGGATGTGAGACTCATCTTCAAACAACAAAAGATTAACAAAGCGGAAGGCCCAGACCATGTGTCCCCATCTTGCCTCAAAGTCTGCGCGGACCAGCTCACTCTAGTCTTCACTCAGATGTTCAATAGATCTCTGGAACTGTGCGAAGTACCATCCTGTTTCAAACGCTCCACCATCATTCCAGTCCCCAATAAACCTGCAATCCCGGGTCTGAATGACTACAGGCCTGTCGCCTTGACATCTGTGGTCATGAAGTCCTTTGAACGTCTCATGCTGGACCACCTCAAGAGCGTCACAGGCCCCCTGCTGGACCCCCTGCAGTTTGCCTACTGAGCAAACAGGTCTGCGGATGATGCAGTCAAAATGGGACTGCACTTGATCCTAGAACACCACGACAGTGCAGGGACCTACGTGAGGATCCCGTTCGTGGACTTCAGCTCAGCGTTCAACACCATCATCCCTGAACTCCTTTCCTCCAAGCTTCTCCAGCTCAGCGTCTCACCAGCCATCTGCCAGTGGATTTACAGCTTCCTGACGGGCAGGACACAGCAGGTGAGGCCACCTCATCCACACGCATTACCAGATAAATAGCAACCCTTTATTGCTCAGTGACTGTTTTTCTCAATGTCTTTATGTCTCAAAAGTGTTCTCTGTCAATTGACTGTAAGTTGTCGTACTAGAGCGGCTCCAATTACCGGAGACAAATTCCTTGTGTGTTTTTGGGACATACTTGGCAAATAAAGATGATTCTGATTCATTCACAATGCTCTAATCACAGCAATAATAATGTAAATTTGCTCTGGTTTCTGTTCCATATCAAGGTCCAACTTGAAACATGCACTGTAGATTCACAAGTTCACATTAAAGGTGGAAAAAGTTTTTAAAAGATTTATCTTGTCCTCACCGCATTGTATCACAATATCCCAGTATTTGAGCAGTGGCATGTAGACTTTTTATACTCACTGAAACTTGCACACTTCTTTAACCAATCAGATTTAGAGTTTACCTCAAAGCGCCAGCAAGCTGACCCAAAATAACAGTTCAACAAGCCAAAATGTCAGCAATCTGCACAAATTAATAAATTTCTGTTGAATCTGATGTACTTCATTTAAAAAATTTGACATTTTCTTCACCGCTTATCCTAGGTTAATTGACAACTCAAAATTGCCCGTAGGTGTGAATGTGAGTGCGAATGGTTGTTTGTTTGTATGTGCCCTGCGATTGGCTGGCAACCAGTTCAGGGTGTACCCCGCCTCCTGCCCGATGATAGCTGGGATAGGCTGCAGCACGCCCGCGACCCTAGTGAGGAGAAGCGGCACAGAAAATGGATGGATGGATGGATGTTTTGTTGAATGAGAATGATTTTCTGAAATGCTTGGCAGTATAATTTGAATCCCATTAAAATAAAATTAAATGTGTTTCGCCTGGCCCTTCATGTTTTCTTACAAATTCTGCTTGGGTAATCAAACACATAAGCACAACTGTGTGTTTTCTCATTTACTAAATAAAAGTAGGGCTGTGAATTTCAAAATTAGAGCAAGTAACTAAAAATAAAGTATTACGTGCTCAAATAAAGTGCTTAACTTCAGAAGATTTTTTTTTTTAAAAATGAACAAAATACAGATGTGCATTCATGTTTTGATCACATGGGTAGAAGCAAAATTGTGCATTGTAAAAATGCATTCCACATAGGTAGAATTTTTCCAGAATTTTGAGGTCAACTTTGGGGGCGCGTATTATACATGGGTGCGCATTATACACGAGAAATTACAGTAAGCAAATAAAGCACACGATTAAAACTAAATTGTGCAAACCTTGCACAAACTGGGTACAAAATGTGGCACGTGTAACAAAAGCGTTCCCAACAGTTCTCATCAATTTGACAAAGATTGGTGGTAACCTGCAAATGAAATCACCTCAAAGCCTGTGCAATAATGCTGTCTAATGAGCATCGCGATATGCCACACTGTCAGGTGGATGAAATATGGCAAGAGAAGTGCTCAGGAACAGATTTATCAACAATATTTGAGAGAAAAATACCTTTTGTGTATATGGAAAAAGTTTTAACATCTGAGTTTGGCTAATGCAAAATAGGAGCAAAGACAAAAGTGTTGCATTTAAGTTTTTGTTCACTGTTACAGAATAACGCGCGAAGCGACGAAGTGTTAAGTGTGTTGTGTTGCTCATTGTGCAGCTAGCTTTAGAAGTGTTCAATAATATTCTGAGGGCCTTGAATTGATCGCAAATTGACTGTTCTGTTTGTCTTAGAAGACTAGCGAGGCTAGTGCATCCTAACTAAGCCTTGTTCCATGAACTGATGAAGCCTGCTCGGATGAGAGGAAAAACGTCATCTAAGACAAACAGAACAGTCCAATTGCGATCGATTCAGTGCCCTGAGAATTAAATGACTTGGATGAATGAGAATATTCACAGGCATGTTCAATAATATAATCTTTAAATGGAACCCATACTGACCGTGAATAGCAAAAATCCATGAATATTAACTCTCATTATAACTGCATTGGAAAAAACAATATTATTGAATAAGCAAGGATAAACCACCAATAAGGGTTTTCGGGGTTGGTCCCCCACCCCCAAAAAAAAAAAAAAGAAAAGAAAAACTGAAAAAAAACCTGGAAAATGTATAATTTTGTTTTCATTTGAAGACATTTAAAAAAAAAAAAAAAAAAAAAAAAAAAAAAAAAAATCAGTAGACAGGTGAATCCACAGGTGACGATCCACAACTATGCAGAGTGCCACTGTACATCAAGCCACAACAGCAGTAAAAGAGGACTAAAAATACCTCTGCAACATTTGTCCATCATTTGCATGATCAGCTCAGACTGGTTTTAATTTACTTATGCCCACAGTTTTTGCCGTAAAACAAACAAGGTGCTGTGATGGGAAGCCCGCAATTTTTCTGTGTATTCTTTTAAAGTACAGGGAGAAAAAGGCACTGCATAGTATTTGTATCTGATTTTACTTTTCATGTATGTTGTAAAAATGGTTTTATTATTACATTTACCTCATCAAGTACAGTTGGTTTGATCAGGGTTATATCTGTCGCTGCAAGCTACATTGACTTCAAACTTTATTCTTGATTTAAATTGTAATTTTGCCACAGATGCTTGGAGACTTTGTCTGCTGTTTTGAAAACTTAACATTAAAGTTGGAAACATACATACTGTATTTTAGTATCTTCAATGTGTGAAAGGTTGTTTTCTCTGTTGGCTGGTTCGATGACGACAACAAGTCCATCCATCCATCCATCCATCCATTTTCTGAGCCGCTTCTCCTCACTAGGGTCGCGGGCGTGCTTGGGCCACGTACCACTACATACAGATTACTGTACATATCGTTGCAGAGGTATTTGTACTTGCACCATTTGGGCTAGATTTTTTGTTTTTGTTTTGAAACGTTAAAAGTCTACACTTCAATAACATCCTTACTGTTTTATTTCAACCTCCAACTTGTGGTGATGCATAATGGGAAAATCATAAAAACTGTGACTCCACATATAGTGTACATTTAAAAGTTTGTTTTCACCCTTTTTGAGTCTAATCATACAACTTATAGGTCTTTTTTTTGAACAATTAAAAAACTGGCACCCTGAGTATCTGAAGAGAAGCGCTATATAATAAGTCAAGCCTATTAACAATTTCCATTCCTTGCCAAGTCTCACCTGTCTGCCAAGTGCTGCCCCCTGGATGTCCTCCTGCTGCTGCTGGGCGATGGTGACACCCAGAACCAGGGTGTGAACCCCGCAGGTGATGGTCGTGATAAGCACGATGGGAGTCAACCTCAAAGGCAGAGTCAGGAAAAAGGAGAAGCTGAAGAAAGCCTGCCAGCCCACTGTGTCGCTGGCCTGGTGAAAGCGGGCATAGTTCAAACCCAGGTAGCAGAATATTTGGGCCGCGATGAGCACCCACAGGGCGTAGGGTACCACTCGCCTTGAGATGCGATCTGGCAGCAGCCCGAAGCGGCACAGCAGGTAGAGGACGATGTCTGCCAGCAGCCCGGCGGACGCCACAAGAACAGATGCCAGCTTGTCAGCTAGTGTAGACCACCGCACACATAACAATGATGTAGCTGTCGAAGAGAGCCGCAAACACAACCAGCACCAGTAAGGTTTCGTGTCTTTGACGCCTGAAGTAGGTCTGGTAGAGGTTCTCCAGGGACTCTGGCGCAAAGGTGAGGCGCATGAAACGAGGCAGGCAAAGGCAGCATCCTGAGCTCCTCACCGTGACCTCGTGTGTTCGCCCGACAGCCTGCCCGGGGTCAGAGGGCAGAGTCACTGAACAGTCCGCGGAATACTCAGCAGAGTACTCGGGCTCCGAGAAGGCTCTGTTCCGAGGCATAATGGACATTTAGTGTTGGAGCTCCCTGCCGGTTCTCTGCAACTTGGATCCCAATGGTTTTCACACAGGCACCGATCCAATTCCGATTGGATGCTTCCTCAGCTTGCCTCTACATCCCCTTTGGATCCGCATATGTGTACGGAAATCCTTTCCAGATGTCGATTGTCTTGTAGGACCGACACTAGAGAGACATTTGCTTACATTGCGGCATTTGTGCTCACTCCACGGAATGCTGTTGTTTGGCTCAGTCCTGTGTCATATCCACAAAGTGGGCACGCCTCTTCCACAACATGATCCAGAGATTGTCTTTTTCCTCATTCAGCATCTGCAACGTGACTGCTTCACGGTCTCATTTCCATAGCGGCTCTCCACAGTAATGCACCCAGTCCGAGCGGTTGAATCGAAGTTGACGTCCCCTGGGCAGATGTTTGCATGAGCTCCTGTCGCCAATCATTCCACTGGCATGGACAGTATTTTGCATGTTGGCCTTCCATAGTCACACCTCACATGTCCTGAACAAATAGGAAGACGTGAAGTGGATTTTCACAATGAAACATTCAAACACGTCAAGGTCACAAGGATTGTTTTTGTATGAACTCGATGGCTACTCTGTGATGAAAACCCATCTTTATCCAAACTATATTGTTAACATAAATATTGTTCAAGAGGTGATGTGCCTGGGGGAGAAGGCAGGGGCTTTCACATACATGAATCAACACAACTGACTGTGAAATATGTTGAGTTTGTCAAAATGTGGCGGATTCGGGACTCTCGTCGTGAGGGCAGAACAGTATAGTAAAAGCATTGGTCGCTTTTGTCGTCATTCAAGGCAAGGTCCAGGCCCTGTGCTGTGGGCCTGGCTGTCTGTCTGACCGGCTACATGTTGCACGGAGCAGTACGGACAGCTCGTAAAAAAAAATGTTTTTTTTTTTAAAAACACTTGCATTTGCTTACCATTGTTCCAACATTGAGCATTATTGCAACAGATATCTGCGTCCAACTGACCTTCCGCAAGCCTCATAAATGGTTGTTGTATCTTTTGTCGCCTAGAAAACCTGTTTCCGCTCATGTTTTATCATTTCAGAGTTTAACAGCGCAGAAACTATTTGTATGCGACGGCAATATTTACGTTGCGCTTTACCGTGCAGAGTAAATATTTTATTACGCTGATTTTAATTCCCTCGCTTGCTGATAATTTAGTGAGCATTCTTCCAGGTGTCGTGAAATTCTTCAGTGATGCATTTACCTACCGTACGTAAAGCCAGATTTCGGGTGCTATCCTTTCTCCATATATATATATATATATCATATATGTATAGGTATATGATATATATATACGTGGCTGTCAACGGCGGTAATCACAGCAGCCAACACATTTTAGCCCCAGTCTGCTGGGAATAAAGAAGTACAGCAGAGAAAGTAGCCTCGGCATGAATTCATTTGTTGTGTGTGTTCTTCTTTTTTCTTTTTTTCTCCTTCGCTTGGGTGTTTTCCGCAGAAGATACAGCTTGGGTCACGAATTGTAAACACCACGAACAGAATTTCCGGTCCTTCAAATTGAAATAAATTTGGGGGGGGGGGGGGGGGGGTCCAACTGAAATTTAAGAGGCAATTCACGACACTATAAAGAACGGAATTCAGTCATTGTGATACAAACAGTGAAAGTGAACACGCTGGTCAGCTGTTTTAAAGAGTAACGGCAGAAAGGAAACGTTTGAGTGTTGAGAGGGTGAGAGGCTGTGTGGTTTTTTTTTTGGGTGAACTTTTGTTGTTTTTAATGGGGTTTAGGATGCAGAGCCAAACATAAAATACAAACCTAAAAAAAAATACAAACAATTATCTTAACCATATTCATAGCAACATTCTTGAAACAAAATTTATCTATATTCGAAATCGATCCTGAGATTGATTATTTTGAATATCTTAAGGTAATCTTATTGTAATATCAGTCAGTATGAGCTGGTTACAAAAATTATTATTATTAATTTTTTTTAAATAAGAATGGATCCCGTTAAACTCTTATTTTGAAGGAAAAGCACCCACACTTTCGTAATAGTTCTAGGATTTTCTATCCAACTTTACACACCCACCCAGCTCCAAATTTTCTGTTTCAGTAACCCCGCCCCCTTCAAATCAAATACCGTACAAGTACTGTACTGTACTCGTACTTATTTTTCTTTTTTCTTCCTTGGATCCTGCAAGACAAGGGGACGATATATTTAGTGATATGGACGCAATAGTCGTTATATCATCATATGCTGAATTTATTGCAAGTTCATGCTGTATGAGCATGTACTGTAAATTATATATGAAGTAGTGGGAATTTCAGCTCTTTCTCACTAAAAAGAGCTCCCAAGTGACTCTTCAATTTTGGTTGCTGCTACAATTAGTTATTTATTTATTTTTTTATACCAAATTACAGTACGTGTAAACTGACTTTTAAAATACATTATATCAAATGTTGCCCTGCGATCGGCTGGCGATCAGTTCAGGGTGAGGAGAAGCAGTACAGAAAAATGGATGGATGGATTCCCCAGCTAATCTAAAGTTGAGCCTTAATATCACTATTGGCATGAACTATTCTAAAATAACCTTTGTTGTCAGATTATACTCATCAGAAAGTCGATGGTCAACAACTGGTGCATTGATGATGGAAAGAACAGGGTCGCAGTGGAAAAATCAATACAGTACATGCACAGGCCTACTAGCAGTGTGGAGCCATTGCCAGAAAGGTTAAAATAACGACACGGATGTGCATTTGATTATTTAGAACACTGTTATATCACATCAGAGCACAGTCCACTGCAAGCCGTTGGTTAGGTCATTTCTGCGCGAGATCTCGTTTCCCTCGTTTGACTCTGCAGATAAAACGTTACAATGACAGGTTCATTGGTTGTAATGTCAGTCATGTCGTATTCATGACACAACACTGGAGTGCTCGGGCAGGCATTCATGCAAAGCCAGGGAAAGTGTATCCAGAGGGCTGCACTGGAACTTACTGTTGTTTGTGGCTAAATGGAACACTTAACCATTGCGATGACAAGAAGTCACGAATCTGACACGAATGACATGATGATTTTATTCTATTAGTTTGCAATACATCTGAATTGTTTAGGTTTTAAGACACAGCTAACTTGATCTTTTCTGATCTTATATCGAACGAATAAAACGTTCCGGGGGCAACCCACCACTTGATTATAAAGAATCAAATGTAGAGTACATTCATGCTTTTATTTGATGATTTCTGACAATGACTACACCGCTCGTAGGACTGTGCACACATTGATTGAACAGGGCCCAGTTTTGGCCCGCCACATAATTTTTTTTGTTGACAGCTAAAGCAAATCATGGGCATCTATCTTTCATGTTTCTTGCTAAAAATCTGTTCAAAAATCTGTTCAAAAATTGCTAAGTAACGTTTACTTTCAAACGTCAAACTTCACACAAGATGTGCAGTCGACAGAGAATGCCATGCATTTGAATTATTATTATTATTATTTTCTTGCAAGATGGATTTGCCAAAGAAAAATTTATTGTTCATTAATTACTTGTATACTACATCACAAGGAGCTGGGACATGTAATGGTATAAATCAGTGGTGCTCAAACTTTTTTTTTCACAAAATACCACCTCAAAAATTGCTTTCTCAGCTCTCTTAGTACCACCACAATGACCAACATTAAACTTCAATAGTGCAATAGGCCCAAGTGTTAATAATTTTTTTTTAAATGTGATATTATTATTATTAAGCCACTGTAACATTATACCGATCTTGAACATTATCGCTGTAGTAAATCTGACGAAAATACTAAATTACTTCAATAATTCAATGATGATTCCATTAAAATCTATTGCACATTAGTTAAATAAATTGTGCCTAAATAAATGCTTGAAAAATAAAAACAGTTCTGAAAGATGAAAGGCAAATGTATTGTACTTTAAAGTTAAATACAACTGAACTGTACTGGATTTAAAAAAAAAAAAGGTTAAAAGACACTGTAACATTATTTAGAGTATGAACCACTAGTATGTTGGATTAAAATACACTACCTCATTTAATATAATAAAGACTACCCAGGTTTGTCACTCTGTTTTTATTGTTTTTTGATATTTTACAGATAGAACAAGACTCGTTAAATTGTTGCAGCTTAAAGCTGCATTCGGATGAATGAATGACGGAGAATAAGAGTATGTTTAGCCAAGCATGGCATATTCAATAAGGACTGTGTTCACACCAGTCTGACTCAGCCAACAGCTATCAAACAATAAAGCATCAAATAACTCAGTTCTTCACACAGGAAGGAAGCCAACATAAAAGGATCAAAGATGACACAGACACGCGTCATATAGCTTGCGATTTAGCGCCTCACAGTGGCACAAACATAGTACTGCACATCAACTGAGGACGCGCAGTTTCTGAACACTCGTATTTGCAAACATACATAGAGACTTCAGAATAACAAACATGCATTTGATCATATTTACTGGCTGCACGCTTACAAAACACTGCATACACTTTTGTTTGATACATCCCATTACAGATACAAACCCAGATATCCTTATAAAAATATGACACAACAAACGCACAACATATCAACATTGGGTGCGTTGGGAAGTTCACTCCGGGCGCGCTCTCCGCAACCCGGAACCTTCGGCAACTCAGAGCGCTGTTAGTGTGTGTGTGTCACTCGATACAAGTAAAACTGACACCTTCAATATGGCGGATGTACTGACGTATCCCTACCAGTAGCCAACACGTTTACTAGAAAAGCTATAGAAAATGGAGTACGCTCGTCCCTGCCCTGAATCGACTGACAACATTTATTGAGAAAAATAATGTTAACCTCTGGGTTTCCAGTATTCAACAACACAATTTTGCATCACTAATAAACTTCTGTTTTAGTCGGTGATATAAAATGACAGAACCTTGATCGTTCCAAATCCGTATAATTAAAATTAATTGTATTTGTAAAAAAATAAATAAAAAATAAAGAAAATATAAATTAAACATTGGTCAATTTTTTTGGGGGCAACGTCAGGGCGCAGTTTACGTCGACTACAGCTGCTGACGTGTTAGGGAACGAATCGTCACCTCGCGTTGCATCACGGACGTATCGGCCATTTTACCGATCATAAGACTTTGATCCCGACTGGTCATAATGAAATAATCGTCTGTATCACTTGTATTCCTGATTAACTGATTACATGAGGCATACGGAATCTTTTGCACAGGTAGGCGACCTCAAATTTAATTATCAAATAAAAATGGCACGCTAGCAGGAAGTCGTGCTATCAGTTCAACGATAATGCACATTGGTGACATATAATAGTTCACTCACTCATCTTAAAATAATGTCTCTTCATGAAAATTGCCGGGCTTGTTTGTGCGTCACAATCACATTGACACAAAACCAGCGCTCAATTTTGCCATTCGTGGATTACAGTAATTAAGATGAATGGCTTCAATGCTTACATTGATGAAGGAATATAATAATATGCATAAAATACTGCCATTTAGTACAATGCCAGTCACGTGGACTTTTTTTTTGGTCGTCACAATGTCATACATTAATGGAAACAAGTTATATATTTCAGTTCACAAGTACTGTAACTCGTGATTAAAAGTCAAAGAGATCTAGAAGAGCGGTGGGCACATGGTGTATCTGCAACCTCTTGGCAGCATTTTCTTTAAATGGAGAGCTGGACCTTTCAGGATGGGTTGCATTTTGGTGTCAACACTGCGTGAGATATATATATGTATATGTATATATCATAAAAACCAACTGCGTAATATATAAATGTTTGGTTTGTTTTTGGGAAAGACGGAAGATAAATGACAACAAAGTGGAGAGATGGGTGTAAAGCGTAACAGGTGAGACTTATTTTGAGAGTAGCCTACTGTACTGTACCATTTTTGATGACACTCAAGGCAAGTGCACATCCTTGATAACTTGCAATCTTATGTTGTGAGATTTTGCTTTAAAAAAAACAAAAAACAACAAAAAAAAACCATTTAGCAAGTCACCCTCCCCCCAAATGCACCTATCAACAAATGTAGTTACTTTTAATATTAGTTTGGAAACGTTGATTGTTTTTTCTTCCTTTTTTTTTTTTTTTACAAGTAATTAAATGCAAAAAAACACATATACTGTCGCTCTTAATGACAGCATTATTTTCCCTGGTTAGCTGCAGAAGTGCCTTGTTGCCAATTTTACTTGTTGATATATTTAAATAGTTCAACAACCACAAAACCAAACAGGTGTTTTAGAAAAAAGTGGGAATTTGGGACCAGAACGTTTCCAGCAGGCTATCCAGGTAGTTAGTTCGACAGCCAAAGAGAAGCAGAATACTTACATCACTAGTTACATTAAAAGTGTAAACTTGAACTGTTGTAAACCTGCGTGTCTGCATTAATAATTGCTAAATGCGGAAATTGAAGTCTATCAGACACACACACACAATACAATAAAACACACTGACACGTATCTATCGATAGATATAGTCATTGATTCTTTCATTAATTTTCCATACCGCTTATCCTCACAAGGGTCCCGGCCATGCTGGAGCCTATCCCAGCTATCTCCGGGCGAGAGGCGGGGTACACCCTAAACTGGTCGCCAGCCAATCGTAGGGCACATATAAACAAACAACCATTGTCACTCACATTCACACCTACGGGCAATTTAGAGTCTTCAATTAACCTACACTGCATGTTTTTGGGATGTGGGAGGAAACCGGAGTACCCGGAGAAAACCCACACAGACAAAGGGAGAACATGCAAACTCCACACAGGCGAGGCCGGATTTGAACCCCGATCCTCAGAATTGTGAGGCAGACGCGCTAACCACGGTTCCGCCCTTATTCTTAAAAATAAATAAATATATAAATAAATACAGAAGCCTGAAGATGATTATAGATGTTATTTATTGTTATCAAATTTGTAGTGAACTGTGGAAGGATGTTCATACACTTGTATGAAGAACTGTGAGTGAATTGCAGGACAGCAATGGGCAAACGGAAGGTGCCAGATCTCTACAGAGCCCCTTTTCCCTTGTATGCCATAAAAGTTGACCCTAAAGCAGGGTTAGTGGTCTTAGCCGGAGGAGGAGGGTCTTCGAATACTGGCATCAAGAATGGTGTGGTAAGCACAGTGCAAAATATATGTAATGCATGAATGTTTATGAACTGACACATAGTGTACGAAATGGTCACAACAGATTCATGACTCTTTTACAGCACTTCCTGGAGCTACAGTTGGTTGGGGAAAACCAGTACAGTGCCAGCCTGCTTCATTCACACGACACTGACACACGTGCCACCATGAATTTGGCATTAGGCGAGAGTGTGATTGCTGCAGGTCAAGATGGAACATGCTCTTTGATGACATTTGAAGACTGCACACAGAAAAGTGGAGGCAAGGCTGCTGCAAATGATGGTATGCAGTGCCATTAGGACAGAAAACTACCACTGTCCCAGAGAAGGCAGGGATCCATCTTAAAATTATTTACAAAGGCTAACATTAAGCTTTTGTAAATCCTTCCCAAAGTCCAGCCATCCATCCATCTTCTCCCGCTTATCCGAGGGGATCCCGAGGTGTTCCCAGGATAGCCGAAGGACTTAGCCTCTCCAGCGTGTCCTGGGTCGTCCCCGGGGTGTCCTCCCGGTGGGACCTCAGGCGTCCGGGAGGCATCAGAATCAGATGCCCCAGCCACCTCATCTGGCTCCTCTCAATGTGAAGGAACAACGGCTCTACTCTGAGATCCTCCCGGATAACCGAACTTCTCACCCTATCTCTAAGGGAGAGCCCGGACACCGTGCGGAGGAAACTCATTTCGGCCGCTTGTATCCGGGATCTTGTTCTTTCGGTCACGACTCACAGCTCGTGACCATAGCTGAGGGTAGGAATGTAAATCGACTGGTAAATCGAGAGCTTCGCCTTTCGGGCTGAGCTCCTGCCTTTACCACAATGGATCGATACAAAGTCCGTATAGCTGCACCCGCTGCACCGATCCGCCTGTCCATCTCCCTCACTCGTGAGATACTTGAAGTCCTCCACTTGGGGCAGGATCTCATCCCCGACCTGGAGAGGGCATGCCACCCTTTTCCGACTGAAGATCATGGTCTCACATTTGGAGTTGCCGATTCCCATCCCAGCCGCTTCACACTCGGCTGCGAACTGCTCCAGTGAGAGTTGGAGATCACGGCTTGATAAAGCCAACAGAACCACATCATCTGCAAAAAGCAGAGATGCAATACTGAGGCCACCAATCCGGACCCCCTCTACGCCTCGGCTGCGCCTAGAAATTCTGTCCATAAAAGTTATGAACAGAATCGGTGAGAAAGGGCAGCCTTGGGGGAGTCCAACCCTCACCGGAAACGAGTCCGACTTACTGCCGTATATGCGGACCAAACTCTGACTCCGGTCGTACAGGAACCGAACAGCCTGTATCAGGGGGTTCGGTACCCCATAGTACCAAAGCACCCCTCACAGGAGCCCCCCCAAGGGACACGGTCGAATGCTTTCTCCAAGTCCACAAAACACACGTAGACTGGTTGGGCGAACTCCCATGCACGCTTGAGGACCCTGCTGAGGGTGTAGAGCTGGTCCACTGTTCCACGGCCAGGACGAAAACCACACTGCTCCTCCTGAATCTGAGATACGACTTCCCGACGGACCCTCCTCTCCAGCACCCCTGAATAGACCTTACCAGGGAGGCTGAGAAGTGTGATTCCCCTGTAGTTGGAACACACCCTCCAGTCCCCCTTCTTTAAAAGGGGGACCACCACCCCCGTCTGCCAATCCAGAGGCACTGTCCCTGATGTCCATGTGATGTTGCAGAGGCGTGTCAACCAGGACAGCCCCACAACATCCAGAGCCCTTAGGAACTCTGGACGAATCTCATCCACCCCCGGGGCCTTGCCACCGAGGAGCTTTTTAACCACCTCAGTGACCTCAACCCCAGAGATAGGAGAGCCTGCCTCAGAAAATCCAGACTGCTTCCTCATGGGAAGGCGTGTCGGTGGAATTGAGGAGGTCTTCGAAGTATTCTCCCCACCGCCTCACAACGTCCTGAGTCGAGGTCAGCAGCGCCCCATACCCACTATACACAGTGTTGATGGTCCACTGCTTCTCCTCCTGAGTCGCCGGATGGTGGACCAGAATTTCCTCGAAGCCGCCCGGAAGTCTTTCTCCATGGCCTCACCGAACTCCTCCCATACCCGAGTTTTTGCTTCAGCGACCACCAAAGCTGCATTGCGCTTGGTCAGCCAGTACCCATCAGCTGCCTCAGGAGTCCCACAGGTCAAAAAGGCCCGATAGGACTTCTCCTTCAGCTTGACGGCATCCCTCACCGTTGGTGTCCACCAACGGGTTCGGGGCTTGCCGCCACGACAGGCACCGACCACCTTATGGCCACAGCTCCGGTCGGCCGCCTCAGCAATGGAGGCGCGGAACATGGTCCACTCGGACTCGATGTCCCCCGCCTCCCCCGGAACATGAGCAAAGTTCTGTCGGAGGTGGGAGTTGAAACTCCTTCTGACAGGGATTCTGCCAGACGTACCCAGCAGACCCTCACAATACGTTTGGGCCTGCCACGTCGGACTGGTATCTTCCCCCACCATCTGAGCTAATTCACCACCAGGTGGTGATCAGTTGACAGCTCCGCCCCTCTCTTCACCCGACTTCACAAGTCTTGCGGCCGCAAGTCCGATGACACAACCACAAAGTCAATCATCAAACTGGGACCTAGGGTGTCCTGGTGCCAAGTGCATGTGTGGACACTCTTATGCTTGAACATGGTGTTCGTTATGGAGAATCCGTGATGAGCACCGAAGTCCAATAACAGAACACTTCTCGGGTTCTGATCGGGGGGGCCGTTCCTCCTAATCACGCCCTTCCAGGTCTCACTGTCATTGCCCACGTGAGCATTGAAGTCCCCCAGCAGAACGATGGAGTGCCCAGCGGTAGCGCTCTCCAGCACCCCATACAAGGACGCCAAAAAGGGTGGGTACTCTGAAAACTGCTGTTTGGTGCGTTGGCACAAACAACCGTCAGCACCCGTCCCCCCCACCCGAAGGCGGAGGGAGGCTACCCTCTTGTCCACCGGGGTGCACACCAACGTACAGGCGCCGAGCCGGGGGGCAATAAGTATACCCACAACTGCTCCGCGACTCTCACCGTGGGCAACTCCAGAAGAGAGTCCAACCCCTCTCGAGAGGACTGGTACCAGAGCCCAAGCTCTGTGTGGAGGCGAGTCCGACTATATCGAGGCCACCAGGTGCTCTCCTTCGAGCCCCACCTCCAGGCCTGGCTCCAGAGGGGGCCCCGGTGACCCGCGTCCAGGCAAGGGAAACCTAGATCCATTAATAGTTTTCATCATAGGGGTCTTTTAGCTGTGCTTTGTCGGGTCCCTCACCTAGGACCTGTTTGCCATGGATGACCCTACCAGGGGCATGAAACTTAGCTCCTAGGATCATTGGGACACACAAACCCCTCCACCACGATAAGGTGACTGCTTCCAGGAGGGGCCTTCCCAAAGTCTTTACCTAAAATACAGTATTTTAAGTTTCAGGGCATTTAATTCATCATCTTACAAATGGTACTTGCACTTATCTGTGAAAAATGCATATGTCCTGCAAAATCTGTGTTTTCTGTGCAGAAAACAATGTGCAAAAAGGTAATGCCAGGCAGCGAGGTGGGAAAAGAAACAAAGGTAAAGGTGGAAAGGATGATTCCGCTCTCTCTGGGTCTGATACGAAGGATGAGACGGCACACATCTCTGTGACGGGACTGGCTGAACTGCAGTCAGATCTCAACCCTTTGGACCCACTCCAAAAAGTGGTCAGATTTAGTCATGACCTGAGCCTACTCCTGACAGGAGGCACAGACGGACACATCAGAGTCTGGGAGGTAAGCACTACCATAATTTCTTGTGTATATTGTGCATTTGTTTTCCTAAAAAAATTGTCAAAAGTCAATAGTGCGTATTTTTCATAGGTATAGGGGAACATTTAAAAATCTTTCACATTTTATAAATGTATGCCGTCATCTAGAGGTTATGAGAAAGCTGTACACATTCATTCTAATATGCCACAGGTACGGAAGCGTATTGCATTCACTTGGATTTAAAAAAAAAAAAAAAAAAAAGAGGGGGGGGGCTTTGTTTTTTATTAATTTTAATTAATTATTCTTTTTTTTTCTGTTTTTTTGAGTATTTTTTTTCTGTTATTCTGACAATTTTTTTTTTCTAATGACTAATAACAATACCATATATGTGACTCAAAGACAGGAGTGTCTTAAACAGCGTCTTAAACCCATAGCAAAATAAAACTTGATCAAACTAAATAAGCCAGTCATATTGCTTACTACGGAGTCCGCAAAGTCACTTGCAGTTTGCAGGTTCTCGCGTGAGTTCGATGTGTCCCGATAACTCAGAAAAAATTACTCAGAAAAGCAGGTGGGAAAAAATTACCGTATTTTCACGACCATAAGGCGCACCGTATTAAAAGGCGCAGTCAAAGAGTCAAAGTATACAGTGAGTTCGGTTGTACTTTATTGAGGTATTTAACAATGTACTCATGTTATTTTTTTTGAGCAATCCTCATCCATAAATCCATCAAAGTCCTCATTTTCTGTATCTGAAATGAACAGCTGGGCAAGTTCGCCATCAAACATGCCGGGTTCCCTCTCGTCATTGTCGGAGCCAGTCTCGTTGCCGGGGGGCTGTTCAGCAATGATGCCGGCTTTCGCGAAAGCTCGGAGAGCAGTCAAAGCAGATACCTTAGCCCAGTCATCCACAATCCATTCACATATGGTAGCGCTGCCTCCTAGTCTTAGTAAAGCTGTGCTCGCCATCTGTCATCCATTGCTCCCACGGCGCTCGCAACTTCACTTTGAACGCCGATGTCCAGCGGTTGAAGTTTCTTCGTCAAGCCTCCCGGAATGATGGCAAGCTCCGAGTTCATTTGCTGCACTTGGTTTTTCACAGCAGCTGTGAGATGGGCGTGCGTGGAGTCACAGATCAACAGGGACGGTGACGCGGAGGAAAAAACATCCGGTCTCTTTACGTACACCTCACTCTGCCACTCTCATTTTCTCCTCGTCCATCCAGCCATGCTGTCCTCACGTCCGCCTTTCCTCTTTATAAGCGTGTCGGCAGGAAATGCTCCCAGTCAGTCATGCGGAGTGCCAATCAAAGTCACACAATAACATTTACAGAGTTTGGAACTCGGTGCACACATAAGGCGCGCCGCATTATAAGGCACCCTGTCCATTTTGGAGAAAATGTAAGACTTTTAAGTACGCCTTATGGTCGAGAAAATACGGTAGTCAGAAAAACAGAAAAATCTAGTCCGAAAAACAGGAAAAAAATTGCTCAGAAAAACAGGGGGAAAATAGTCAGTCATAAAACAGGGGGAGGGGGGGGGGGTAATTAGACAGAAAGCCTGAGAAAAATAGTCAGAGTAACAAAAAAAATACTCAAAAAAAGAAAGCCCTCAAAAAAATTACTCACAAAAACAGGAGTTTATTTATTTATTTATTTTTTTAAATCCAAGTGAATGCAATACGCTTCTGTACACTGTCACCTAGTGGTTATGAAAAAGGTGTAGCCTGCACTTTCAACATGACGGGGGTACATATGACTGCATGTATGTACAGTTGTGCTCATAAGTTTACATACCCTGGTAGAATTTGTGAATTTTTATTTTTTATTTTTTTTAAATATGACTGAACAACAACCATTATTAATTTATTTATGGTTATGTTTTGTTTAACGATAATGCTTTTCTGGAATGCTTGTCTGTTAAATTTGAATTCCATTAAAATAAAGTTAAAGGTGTTTCGCCTGGTCCATGTTTTCTTTAAAGAATTGTACCCATCTTACAAATTGGGTAAAATCAAACATATGAGCACAACTGTGTATTTTCTAATTTGCTAAATAAAAGTAGGGCTGTGAATTTCAAAATAAGAGCAAGTAAATAAAAAATAAAGTATTATGTGTTCAAATAACTTTGGAATATTAAAAAAAAAAAAAAACTAAAAACTAACAAACTACAGATAATTCGTTATGCGTAGAAGCAAAATCATGCATTGTAAAAATGTATTATACATGGATAGAAGAGTTTTCCAGAATTTTGAGGTCAACTTTGGGGGTGCGTATTATACGTCATCTATGCAGTACTTTACGACTTGTATCCCATTGATTGCAATTTATGAATCAGTGAAATCCACAATTAATTTTCCTTCCAGTTTCCATCCCTGAAGAAAAGGCTTGACTTCAAAGCACATGAAGGAGAGATTGAAGACCTGGATCTGAGCCCAGGAAACAAGGTTACGCATTAACACCTCATTCTCTTACGACACCAATGTGACCTCAAAAACATGACATTTACGCCTTTGTTACAATATCTATTTTTCCCGTGCAGCACCTGGTTACTGTTGGCAGGGACTTTTCTTGCAGTGTATGGCACCACAACCAACAAGTTATGGGTCTTAAATGGCATGAAACCATGCCTCAGATAGCTGAAAAAACATATCGGTATATGGCTTGCAGGTAAATACAATAAAGTTTCTCAGTTCGTCATTTTGGTGATATCTGTGTACCTGTACATGTCCGTCATAAGGACAACATTGTCTTGATTACGTTGTATATTTCAGATTTGGAAAGGTAGAAGACCAAAAAGATGCACTGAGGCTTTACACAGTTCAGATCCCTCATAAACGAGACCGAAAACCTCCACCTTGTTACCTCACCAAGTGGGACGGCAAGAGCTTCCTACCCATGTTGACAGCTCCCTGTGGGGCAGAGGTCATCTCAAGCCTTGCTGTCAGGTAAGGTTCAAATTCAGCCAGAAATAGTTGGAGAATCCTACCACATGAAGAAAGAAGGTTAAGAGGGGACTGTCTAATTGAATACGGCTATAAATTGTAGGCCCCCCCCCCCCCCCCCCCTATTTATTTTTTTTTAATTTGAAAAAAGTATCACATCTGACAAAGTTATTGTAAGACTAATATACCCAAGAAGAGCTATGCGATATACTATATCGTTGTGAAATATAAATAAAAACATCCACGGTACGCTATTATGGGCTTTCCCACCGCAGGAACCTCCCTAGCTATCCTGGTAGCTTGAGTTCTCCCTGTGTCTCCATCAAAAAAAACTACCAGGCTATGGAAGGTTGCCCCTGGATTATTTCGTTCCTCCTGGTGGATAGGGTCTTCTTAGGGCTACCAGGAACTCTTTACATACATGGAAATCAGTCGCCTTTCGGCGAAATTCGCCGCTTTGAACTCAAAATACACCGTTTACGTGAATCGTATAGATCCGATGAGTTTTTCCTGGTTGGGGAGGGGGGGGGGGGGGTTGCCGTCGCCAACGTCATAGGCTGTTTCGCACTCCTTGAACGCTTGGCAGCTAGAGCCATTCCACACATTCATCATCCACACACAGATGTAATTGTGAATATTAGTCCACGGTGTACTAATATGCGGCCTGAGGTTCCGCCTGTGCGGTCGAAGTCACAGGAGTTGACGAGACCAGAAAAAAAAACTTCCGCCGCTTCTGCTGTTAAGAAGTAACGGTACCTTTACTCCGTTACAATGATCTAAATCGCTCGCTACTTTTATTTATCAATTATTAGACTTTACGGCGATCTGATTGGTGTGATCGGTATCGGCCGATAATTAGCATTTTATGCTGATCGGCTGATTGACTTTCATGTCGTCATTCGCCGATCCGATCAATGACGTCATCGATCAGCTCCGCACAAGACATTTAACTCCGGCGGCTTCGCCAAACGGACGCAACCTCTGGACAACTCCTGTCCATATAGCCCGGACGGTGAGAAAGTTAGAGTAAGCATGTCATTAACAGTATTTGTTAAAGTAGTTTAATTTCAGTAATTTAGCACCCATTATTTTTGTAATGTTGATTGGATCTAAACATATGTCACTGGCTAATCCTTGAATGCCCCCGAGAGGTCATAATGCTAGAGAATCATTTTGAGCTGGGATGGGCTCCAGCACGCCCGCGACCCGAGTGAGGATAAGCGGTACAGAAAATGGATGGATGGATGGATACAGTACTCAGTATACCGTACACAAGTATATACAATAAATGAAAAGTCATGTAAATGGACACATTGCTCCATCTTACCGTTTTTTTTCAACTTGCTGATCGGCCCCCAAAATCCTGATCGTGTAAAGCCTATCAATTATTGCTTATTTATCAACTATTTCGTGTGTGAAACTCCGACTTTGACTTCCGCATCGGGCGCTGTTTGCACCAATCCAGTTTAAGTGCGAGTGATGTGTAAGTCTAGTTCACCAATCAAATGACACAAGAAAGTCACATGACTTAACACAACGTATTCCATTGGGCTTCCCGGACATAGGTATTAACACGAGATAAGCCTGCCCCGCTGATCGTCGTGCGTACGTGGCGGCCATGTTTGGAAGGTTGTCGTCGTTACCATGAAGGATACGGTGCGCTACTCTTGTCATTTAGACGCACAAAAACAACAGTTATTGTATTGTAGTATTTGTCTGGCACCGTCTGTCCAAACATGGATATTTAAGCTCACTTATAACTTGAGAAAACACCATGCAGATGTTTTTTTTGTAGTTTTGACTGTGCATACACACACGGCAACATCAGAATTTGGACATTTTATTTTATTTATTTATTTTTTAAAATTGATGTTCATGCTGTGGTAAAAAAAAAAAAAATAGAAGTTACTCACTATTTACTCAGTACTTGAGTAATAATTTGACTGTGTATTTTTTCTTACTCAAATAATGTTTTTAAGGACGGCTTTTTACATTTACTTGAGTCACACTGTCAAGTAACAGTACTCTTACTTGAGTACAATATTTGGCTACCCTACCCACCTCTGGAGCGGACATCCTCTATTGCGACTCTTACCTTTAAGCAACATTTTTGCTCATCAGATCAGCCAGTGTCGTATTTGTTGCACTGGTCTTTTGTATTGTCACGTTGAGGTGCTGCGGGTCGTGGCCTTGGTTATGGTCCCAGCGGAACTGCAAAGCGCACGTAACATCGCCAACAAGAGTTGATCCGCTAGTACATCTTGTATTAATTACGAAACGCGGCTACAATTATCTAATTTATTTACGGATGTTAATGTTAAATGTATTAAGCGACGGAGCGATGTTTAAGATTATGTCACAACACAGAATTAACTAATTTAAAATTTGGAAATGGCCAATAAAAACAGAAAAATATTGTACTTAATATTTTCCTGAAGGATGCATTTGGGATTAACCTTTGAAATTGGTGATAGTGATAAATGAAGTGAAACAGTGATTTTGGTCATTATTTTCCAGAATGAGAGCGCTAAAAGAGGAGGATGCTATTCATGTGGCACAGCAGGCGTCAGGTGCAGGTGGAGATGGGCCTGGCAAGTTGGAGGCCAAAACAAAAAAGCAAACAAATGAGGCAAATTTAATTATAATTGTAAATTTGTACTACTTGAGCACTGTAAGTACATGTTTTTCGGTGTGAAGAAATTATTATATATATTTTTTGCCTTATTCTACTCTTTAGAGTCTTCCAGATTGCTTATGTTAAAATCCCCAAAATTATCTGCGGAGGCTCGGGGGATCCCCCCTAATTTTTTGGTTACTTTTTTCATGCCTTTGGTATTTGCATGTGTGTGCTGACGAACGCTGATGGTTGACAGACCTCTGCAGGCGTTTACTTTACATTCATTTATTCCATTATGCGGCGTTATGCAAGAGGGTTAAATTACATTGAAAAGCCAAACTTCAAATCACCGATCGAGTGTGGCGGTGGCAGACCTTGCCACATCGACCCTCGGCATGGGCTCACGGCGAGATCTGCCATCACCCCGGTGGCAAGGTCCAGTGCTGGCCGACTCTGTTCAGCTAAGGAGCGGAGGACCGAGCCCAAGCGGGCTTATGCGTCTTCCTCGGCCGGCCGGGGCTGAGGGTTATGAGGCTTCCAAACACCGATCTTTACGTTTTGCCGCTGGGGCGCATTTGGTGGACAAGGAGCTTGCTGAGCTTCCGTCTGTGTTTCGGCCCGGCGACGAGTCGCTGCAGCAGATTCGGTGGCCAACTTGGTCCCGCTAAGGAACGGAGGTCCAAGCCTAAGCGGGCGTATGCGTCTTTCTCGTTCGGGCCAGAGGAGACGAACACCTGCGTGAGGCTGACTGGCTCTGGTCCATTCCAGTCAGTCGCGGGGGCAAAAATTTTAAAAAAACACCCGTTCACAAATAAATATTTGCAATGTACAGTCTGTTTTTTTTATGCAAGCACATTTACAGATACCAAATACTTCACTCTGCTGTATTTAAAAACTGTCCATGAAGTTGTATTTATTTATTAAACCTTATCCAGGTAAGGTATTTGCAATGCTAACCTGGCTGCAGACACCAGAGTAAAACAAAGCAAAGTAGAAGCAAATACATATCCAACTGTACAATGTGATATAGTAAGTTAAATATTGCATTACATCATAGCACATGTTGAATAAAAGGACGATAAAAGGCAGCCATCCATCCACGAGCGTATATGCTCTAAAGCTGGAGAACATGCATGAAGAAAAATGTAATCGGTTGAATGCCAAGACATTGGAAAAACTTTATTCATTCATTCATCTTCCGTACCGCCCATCTTCACTAGGGTCGCGGGTGAGCTGTCATCGGGCGAGAGGCGGGCAACACCCTGAACTGGTCGCCAGCCAATCGCGGGCACATATACAAAAAACAACCATTCGCACTCACATTCACACCTATGGGCAATTTAGAGACTTCAATTAACCTACCATGCATTTTTGGGATGTGTGAGGAAACCGAAGTACCCGGAGAAAACCCATGCAGACACAGGGAGAACATGCAAACTCCACACAGATGAGGCCGGATTTGAACCCAGGTCCTCAGAACTGTGAGGCAGACGCGCTAACCAGTCGGTCACAGTGCCGCCCTTGTCTTTTTAAATAAGTATATAAATAAATTCAGAAGCCTGCAGATGTCTAGATGTGATTTATTGTTCTCAAATTTGTAGTGGAACTGTGTAAGGATTCAGGCTCATGTCCCAATTGCGCTTTTTCAGCCGATAAATCTCATCTATCTGCAAGCTTGTGTTGCACATTTTGCTTCGGTATGTCATCTCAATAAAATAGAATAAATATAATTTATTGAATTGTACCTGTATATAATAAAACTCCAGGTCACTGATGGTGTAGTAGTACACTCGCCTGACTTTGGTGTGGGCAGTGTGGGTTCAGTTCCCACTCAGTGACGGTGTGAATGGTTGTCCGTGTCTATATGTGCCCTGCGACTGACTGGCGACCAGTTCAGGGTCGTTCAGGGTGTGTATCATATATATATATATATATATATATATATATATATATATATATATATACACACATACACATACACATACATACATACATACATATGTATGTATATATGTGTGTGTATATGTATATATATGTATATATATATATATGTGTATATGTATATATATATGTATATACAACGTAATTGGAATTGGGGTTGGAAATCCCTCCCATAATCTAATGCTAATTTTAGAATAACCCGTTTATGGGAGCGTTCACGAAACGCCATCGTGATGTAATTCCCGCGCGCATTAACATTGGTTGGTAGAAGTCCTATTCACCTCTGTATAAGTTTGGCTAAGAAACCTTGTTTTCGTGACTTTTTATAGGAGTATGCAAGTTTGGGCCAGATGGTGCCAAGCAAAGCTATGCAGCAAAGCTTCTGTACAACAGCGACAACCAGAATTTGCCTTAAATACAAACCTATGCACAAATGTGTCCCAAATCCATCCACCTGGCCCGACTGATGGGATATATTTGATCGATAACTTTTAATTTCCGCTTACACAAAAGTTTTCATGAAACTCTACATGTGTCTTGACGCATGGAAGTGTCAGTCATTCGATTGTTGATTGGAAAATGTTGAGATGGTGAAACATATCCATACATGATGTGTATTTGCAGCTTACAAGGCTCATATCCATTTGTAATTTGTATACAATAGTCGGCCTACTTAAGAGGTAAAGTATCACCAAAAGTGACCGAGGCATCAAGCATTTAAGAGTGAGATGGAAGCTATTACCAAATGTGAGATTGATCTTTTGTTTATTCGATTATAACGTTGTTTATGCTTGTGAGAAGCCAAAATCCAAATCAGAATGAAATTGCAGTTAATTGCCCAGCCCTGCTTGGATGCTGTTGCTTTGCACTCTATGCCACGACCTTGTTCAACACAAATGCATGGTACATTGTTTGTAAGCCTAACAAATTTGTCTCTAACAGTGACTCTGGAACATTTCTTGGACTGGGAACTGTAACAGGATCAGTAGCTATCTACATTGCTTTCTCCCTTCAGGTAGCGACATTGTTGAAAGACTTAATCAGTTGAACTGCCCTGCACTCTGTTGATAACTTCGTCGCTCTCTGTTTGTGTGTGTGTCTGTAGAGGCTGTATTACGTGAAGGAGTCTCATGGCATTGTTGTGACAGACGTGGCTTTCCTTCCTGATACATTCAAAGGCCAAAATATCATAGGAAACAATGAAACAGCCATGTTTAGCGTGGCTGTCGACAGTCGCTGTCAAATACATGCTGTCCACAACCGAAGTAAGTCGTGCACTATCATCAAGTTATCATTACAGTACATCAAATAATGCAGCTAGGTATTTCTATACGAACCTACCTGTGTCTTCTTGTGTTGTCTTCAGGAACATTTCCCTTCTGGCTGGTGCTGTTCTTCTGTGGCCTTGTGGTGGTGGGAATTGTGCTGCTCCTCCAGTATCTCTTCCCAGGCTTTCTTTGAATTTCGGCATTCTAACAAATTATCCATTGAGGTTGGACACATCTTTTGCAGTCTTCAGTCCATCCAACACATCCAAACCCACCATTGCGGCACCACTGACCTTAAACTGTTTTTATGGTGCCCTAACATGTTTCCCTATGCACCTTACTCAGGGTTGTTCATCTCAGATGTTAGCACAACATGGATGACCAAAATGGGATTTTAATTCTGTTGATTTGTATCAGTGAACACATTTCTTGGGAATTATGTTGAATGTTCAAAGTTTGGGAACCCCTTGAAAAAATATTTAAGGATCAGTGTAACTGTATGAATGATTGACATAGACGGTGATGTCTTGAGATACAAGTGACCCGACATCATTCGGACAATTTTTTGCCATCACTTGGAAGCACGAGCGCTGTCTGGTGGCAATGAACTCAGTCGAGCTTACGTCACACTCTGAATTGTAGCTTGGTAAATTGTGTGCAATTCATCCCAAAGGAGGCTTCAAGCTGTTAAAGCTCTGAGGATAAAGATGTTTAAAATGTTCTTGATAACTCTAGAACCCCTTTACAAACCACATCTTGCATTTCAAAGTGATTATATAGCAGATACACAGTAAACAGCAGTTAAATCGATGAATGTGATTCCGATGGCGCCTTTTGCTTTTTGCATCTAGCACCTTCCGGTCTTCGGCTCCATCTGGTGCTGTGACGCTACACCAGCCAAACAGCCTGTTCATTCGGCGTTGTGTGCTATTGTTCCATGCTGTTGTTCCCGTCCTTGTATATTTGTTGTCATATGATTTAGGGATTTCACGATGGTTTATTGCGTGGCATTTGGTTGTACAAATGGTTCAGGCGGTAGCAAGAGTTTCTTTTGGCTGTCCAAGTGAAACAAGAATAAATGGATAGGAAAAGTCAATTGACAGGGGAAGAAAAGTGCTCAGCTTTGGGTGCCTAGCAAGCATTCCAAACTCTGTGCTGATCACTTCGAACCGGCATGTTTTTAGAAAGACTTGGCAGAAAGCATTGGATGCACGGATGTAGTTAGGCGGAGGCTGAAACCAGCTGCGCGGTCGGTGCCAACTATTTTTCCTACGGCCATCGGGACCAGTGTGGCCACAGTTACCTTGAAAAAGTAACCTAGTTACTGTACGGATTACTTGATTGTAAAAGTAACTTAGTTACGTCACTGATTATTTGGTTTTAAAAGTAACTCAATTCGAAAAAAGTAACATTTTTGTTACATTCAGCAGCAGCGGCCGACTACGCTGCATGAACATAAAAATGACAATCTTTTTTGGCAATACTTTATTGGAAATGCATTTTTAACACTAACGTTCAATAATCATATTTTTATGAAAACTAAAATGATTTGACTTCCTTTACATAAATACTTTTTAATAAAAAAATAAACTAAAACAGTCTTTTCTTGATTTAACTTAACATAAATAGGCTACTTGTTTTTATGAAAAATAAAGACGGTCTTTCTAGACTTCACTTAACATAAATAAAATAGACTTTTGACTTCTTACATAAATACTTTTTTTAAATTAAAAACAAACTAAAACAACCCCTGACTTAACATAAATAGGCGACTTGTTTGTATGAAAAATAAAGACATAAATAATTAAAATCAAAGGTACATAAATAAAACATAAAATATATACTTACATGATTGTTTTTATATGAATGCAGAATCTGAAATGACTTCCTTTTCTGCAGAGCAGGTCTCGTCTGGCTTTTCCTCAAAAGTGCAAAGGTCCGTCTCACCTCGGGTGGTGGATGAGGTGGGCACACTGGCAGGGCACTGTGCTGCAGGAGCAGTTAATGCGGCGCTCTGCTATCAGAAGCTCCTTTACTCGTTTCCCTGCTACCTTCGTCTCTCAGCCATCAGAGTTTGAATTTTGGACAACTGACAGTTGCGAGAAGGGCAAAACCAGTCTGGATAGCCTGAAATATATAATTGATATGCCTACTATTTATTATGTTAGTGAATTACTTGCAAGCTATGCCACGTGGGATCAATATGAAGGATTTCACGTTGTATTTGTTTCAATCTTATTTTTGAAAAAATAGTGAATATTATGTTCTATGTTCATGATTAATGATGCAAGACTTTTCAAGTACCTTAAAGATGGAACATACCTGCACTATGGCATCTGGAAGGCCATCAGTCATCCTGGAGAGGGCATCTTCCACAGCGAGTGTCTTCTGCATCAGAACTTCAAGTGCGGGTAATAAAGTCCCATCAGGAGAGTCACCTACAATACTCGTGCAGGAACTGTTACTCTTTGTCTTTGAAGCACTTAACGCCCAGCTTGGTGCAGAGACTATTAGCTCATTAATGGATATTTCTGCAATTCTCCTTACAGCATCAAAAAAAGCAATTCCACCTTGTCAATGTTGGTACCAGGAGCTTTCTTTTGCTGACTTCCTCCGCTGTTTCTGGTCCAAAGAGCTGTACATTTTGCTATGCTGCTCCTGCTCTCTGCACTGGTGGTCAAATATTTCCCCACATCACTGGTGGAAATAATGTTTATGGTGTGTGAAGCACACCTGTGGTGCGGGGGAAGCGACAGTTGGCCATCACCTTCATTTTCAGCTTGAGAGGATTTCTGACATCTCTCTGAATATGTGATATCATCATCATCCGCCCGCGACTCCGTCTCATCATCGGACTCTGTGACAGGCTATAACAACGCCTTGCCAAAGTGTGATCCATTATCGGTCACTGTTGCAACTACTTTGTTGAGTAGTCCATACGATGAGTGAATGTTTTCGATTTCTGCACCAATAACTTACGTGTCTACCGCTAATTCTTGTCGATTATGGCACGAAACGAGGGTGAATCAACCGTGTTTAAGGGCAGCATTTCTTCTACCACAAACCGCCCAACCAACCTCTTCAACTCTTCCCCGCTTACTGTTTTTGTTGCACCGAAGTCCAGCATTTGCTGTTTCAGAGGTGGACATCCAGCATTAGTAGCTGCGGTCAGCTGCTTCTTACAACCTGGTTGGAGTTTCAATGTACTGTGCTGCGACTCCAAATGTGTTTTTAAATTAGACGTAGTGTTCTTATAGCTTGACAATACTTGGTTGCCAGGACATATTTTTAATATTGTCCTCTTTAACTGACAGAAACTCGACATTGTGATTATGCAACCCCAATTCCAACAAAGTTGGGAGGTTGTGTTAAACATAAATAAAAACAGAATACAATGATTTGCAAATGATGTTCACGCTATATTTAATTGAATACACTACAAAGACAAGATATTTAATGTTTGAACTGATAAACTTGATTGTTTTTAGCAAATAATCATTAACTTTATGGCTGCAACACGTTCCAAAAAAGCTGGGACAGGGTCATGTTTACCACTGTTACATCACCTTTTAACAACATTCAATAAACGTTTGGGAACTGAGGACACGAATTGTTGAAGCTTTGTAGGTAGAATTCTTTCCCAATTCTTGCTTGACGTGCATCTTCAGCTGTTCAACAGTCCGGGTCTCCGTTGTCGTATTTTACGCTTCATAATGCGCCACACATTTTCAATGGGAGACGGGTCTGGACTGCAAGCAGGCCAGTCAAGTATCAGCACTCTTTTACTACGAAGCCACGCTGTTGTAACACGTACAGAATGTGGTTTTGCATTGTCTTGTTGAAATAAGCAGGGGCGTCCATGAAAAATACGTTGCTTGGATGGCAGCATATGTTTCTCCAAAACCTCTTATGTACCTTTCAGCATTAATGGTCCCTTCACAGATGTGTTAGTTACCCATGCCATTGGCACTAACACAGCCCCATACCATCACAGATAACACTCCGGATGTTTTTTTCCTCTTTGGCCCGCAGGACACGACTTCCAGAATTTCCAAAAACAATTTGAAATGTGGACTCGTCGGACCACAAAACACTTTTCCACTTTGCATCAGCCCATCTTAGATGAGCTCTGGCCCAGAGAAGCCGGCGGCGTTTCTGGGTGTTGTTAATAAATGGCTTTTGCTTTGCATAGTAGAGTTTCAAGTTGCACTTACGGATGTAGCGCCGTACTGTATTTACTGACATTGCTTTTCGGAAGGTTTCCTGAGCCCATGTGGTGATATCTTTTACACATTGAAGTCGGTTTTTGATGCAGTGCCGCCTGAGGGATCGAAGGTCACAGGCATTCAATGTTGCTCTTCGGCCTTGCCGCTTATATGCAGTGATTTCTCCAGATTCTCTGAACCTTTTGGTGATGATATGGACCGTAGATGATGAAATCCCTAAATTCCTTGCAATTGTACCTTGAGGAACATCGTCCTTAAACTGTTCAACTATTCTCTCACGCACTTGTTCACAAAGAAGTGAACCTTGCCCCATCTTTGCTTGTGAATGACTTCAGGGAAGCTCCTTTTATACCCAATCATGGCACCCACCTGTTCCCAATTAGCCTGTTCACCTGTGGGATGTTCCAAGCAGGTGTTTGATGAGCATTCCTCAACTTTCTCAGTCTTTTTTGGAACGCATTACAGCCATAAAATTCTACGTTAATGATTATTTGCTAAAAACAATAAAGTTTACCAGTCTGAACATTAAATAGCTTGTCTTTGTAGTGTATTCAATGAAATATAGGTTGAACATGATTTGCCAATCATTGTATTCTGTTTTTATTTATGTTTAACACGACGTCCCAACTTCATTGGAATTGGGGTTGTAGTTCCACCTTGTGTATGCCAAACTCTCGCCCCCACCCTCCCATTTTGTTTGCGCCTCTGGCTGTTTGGGTACACGTGAGTTGATTATGTGCCCAATGTCAGATGACATCACTCTCCCAGAGGGCCACGTTTATAAATATTTTGCCTTTTTTTCGATATTGTAATTATTTGTCGTGTGCATTTTAGTTAGGAATCGTTAAGAATATAGTGTGTTTCCTTTGTGTAATTGGTCATTACTAAAAGAGAGGCTAAAATCGGTCTACACTTATGACATGCACCGTGACTGAATCAAGTGTCTTGGTTATTGACTTTCCTCATATTCCATCACACTGTGGTTTGTCTGTAGACGTTTTAGTTGTAATAGGATGTGTTAAAATCCAAAGCATTTCGAAATCTGAATCTTTAAGCAAAAAAGTAACCTTTTTTGGCCAAAAAAAGTAACTGTCATCTGACTACTCGTCTAAAAAGTAACGTGTCAACTTACTTATGACGTCATCGGGCCGCATTTTTTGAGTAACGCGCCGGCATCACTGAATCGGGACCTCAAACACCAGCAAGAGAACTAAATCTCGCAGCCGCCAAGGTGAAGCGGCGCAGACAAGAGGTGAGGATTTCCTTGTATATACGTACGACTCCATTATGGTTGTTATGCTCTGGGCAGTAGGAAAAAGGCCCACAGTACTTTTCAGTGCTGTCGTCTGTACTTTTGCCTATATTACAAGCCAACAGACACGGCAAAGACTTTGTGTGTTATAAAGCTACTCGAGCGAGGAGTGCACAATATGCAGTGGGGGCAAAAAAAGTATTTCGTCAGCCACCAGGTGTGCAAGTTCTCCCACTTTAAAAGATGAGGGAGGCCTGTAATTTTCATCGTAGGTAAACCGCACGTATGACAGACAACATAGAGAAAAGAAATCCAGAATATCACATTGGCTGATTTTTTTAAAGAATTTATTTGCAAATTGTGGTGGAAAATAAGTATTTGGTCAATAACAAAAGTTCATCTCAACACTTTATTTACCCTTTGTTGGCAAATGACAGAGGTCAAACGTTTCATGTAAGTCTTCACAAGGTTTTCACGCGCTGTTGCTAGGTATTTTGGCCCCATTCCTCCATGCATAGCTCCACTCGAGCAGTGATGTTTTGGGGCTGTCGCTGGGCAACACAAGACTTTCAACTCCCTCCAAAGATTTTCTATGGCGTTGAAACCTGGACACTGGCTAGGCCTTGAAATGCTTCTTACGAAGCCACTGCTTCCTTGCCCGGCCGGTTGGGATGTTTGGGATCATTGTCATGCTGAAAGACCCAGCCACGTTTCATCTTCAATGCCCTTGCTGATGGAAGGAGGTTTTCACTCAAAATCTCACGATACATGGCCCCATTCATTCTTTCCTTTACACTGATCAGTCGTCCTGGTCCCTCTGCAGAAAAAGCAGCCCCAAAGCATGATGTTTCTACCCCCATGCTTCACAGTAGGTGTGGCGTTCTTTGGATACAACTCGGCATTCTTTCTCCTCCTAACACAAGTTTTTACCAAAAAAGTTTATATTTTGGTTTCATATGACATTCTCCCAACCCTCTTCTGGATCATCCAAATGCTCTCTGGCAAGCTTCAGACGGGCCTGGACGTGTACTGGCTTAAGCAGGGGAACATGTCTGGCACTGCAGGATTTGAGTCCCCTGGCGGCGTCGTGTCTGTTACTCTGGTCCCAGCTCTCTGCAGGTCATTCACTAGGTCCCCCCAGAACCATTCTTGAGATAATTTTGACGCCATGGGGTGAGATCTTGCGTGGAGCCACAGATGGAGGGAGATTATCAATGGTCTTGTATGTCTTCCATTTTCTAATAATTGTTCCCGCAGTTGATTTCTTCACACCAAGCTGCTTACCTATTGCAGATTCAGTCTACCCAGCCTGGCGCAAGTCTACAATTTTGTTTCTGGTGTCCTTTGACAGATCTTTGGTCTTGACCATAGTGGAGTTTGGCGTGTGATTGTTTGAGATTGTGGACAGGTGCCTCTCATCTTTTTTTTTTTTTTAGTGGGAGAACTTGCACGATGGGTGGCTGACTAAATACTTTTTTGCCCCACTGTGTAGGAATACTGCATACTGTGTAAAAGCTTGTGCCGTGTCACAGAAACATATATGCATATGTAATGCATATAGTTGTGCTAAAAAATATTGGCACCCCCGGGGTGCCATTATTTCTAGCCATGACTGTATAAAGAGACACTCCACCCCCCCCCCCCCCCCCCCCCCCCCCCTCAACTGTCTGACCCCATGAGCATGACTGTTATATTTTATTCATGACTCTTTTTGTATCGGCAAGGGAGGATGCTGGAGCAAGTAAATTATGGATTTATGGGATGCGCAAACATACCAGTCTACGGTTCAAATTCAGTTGGGTGCTCCTGTATGTCGAAATCCTCCTCCTCATATTCCAACATGTTGCTCGCCGTTGCATATAGATTGTAGCGTGCCATGTTTGGCAATTGCAACGTCGCTTCCGGGAGCCTTCGCGGTGGCTAGAGTAACTACAGCTTTGCGTATGTTCGGGGAGCGCTCAATCCGTGTCATAAAAACCTAGTTTTTAGCTAAACTAGAGTTGACAACTTGCTGAGGCCATTGGGATGCTAACAGTTAGCATTGATAGTCATATTTTAGGACTTGAGAAATGGTTACTTGAACACAAATGGTGGAGCAACACATGTAGACAGATATTAACAGGCATATATTCTTTATTCTCTACGATAAAAATACTAATGATAGAGCATCTCACTGAGTCATTTAAAGTAGAAGTACTATTATGAGTTTGTCTGGATGACTATTATGCTGCCTCCTTGTGGCACACCACAAGGAGCAGCACAATGAAATGAAATGCAGCATTAAGTCATGATGCACAGTTTAATTCTTTATTTTCCTATTTATTACACTGTTTATATACAGTACAATCTGATAGATTGCTATTTTTATTATGAAAAAAAAATAAATAAAAATGGGGGATTTTTTTGGGCAGGAGGCTGGAACTGATTTAATGGCATATCCATTAATTTCAATGATTTGAGCGTGGTCACAGAATGATTTCAACTTGTATCTCAAGGCACCGCTGACCATTATATATATATGTGTGTGTGTGTGATTTAGTTCTTGTTCACTCAAGAGACCGTCATTTATATTTCTGTACACTAGTGGGCAGCATAGTCATTTTACAGCCGTCTTGTCAAGGGCTGGTTGCTCATCTATTTGGAAGTGTCCTTTTCCACAATATACAACTGTATTGGATTGGTGAATTTGGAAAAAGAGAGAAAATACAGCTGTACGTTTTATTCACTGTACTAGTATTCAGGGTTGCACAGCGTCGAATCTTTCTACATTTTTGCTCTGTTCCAAATATTGTCATCAATTGAACATTATTTAATATTTTAAAACAAATTTTAGATGTTTGTCGTTGCTAGAATTATTAAACCTATCATGTTATAATGGATTTCAAACATCCCAACTGTTAAAACATGGACAAATCCATCCATCCATCCATCCATCCATCCATCCATCCATTTTCTGAGCCGCTTCTCCTCACTAGGGTCGCGGCCGTGCTGGAGCCTATCCCAGCTATCATCGGGCAGGGGGCGGGGGTACACCCTGAACTGGTTGCCAGCCAATCGCAGACATGTACAAATGTGAATACAATTTTAAATGAAGCCAAATGCTATCTTTTTTGAAAGAGGATAGCTATTAGCAGCGGGAAAATGTATGCGTACACGACCGACTAAAGGAAGTCAGCGTTTTTTAATGCACTGGTCTTCCAGTGCAATACAGTATGGTAGATCTGAATCCCATGAAGGAGCTTTTAAGTAAGCTCGAACTGAAAACAACAGAGAAATATAAGATTTGACCGTTGCCCAATGAAAAAAAATGTAAGACTTGACCTTTAACCTGCATTTTATGTGATACCATCTATAAACAGTTGGGCTTCCCTGGAGCCATTAATGTTACAAAGGTTGGTCTGTTATGATCAAAGTTTTGTCAATGTTCTGAAGAGTCGAGCTCTTCATACGTAAAAAAACGATTCTGTAAAGTGTGTATATGTGTATTTTTTTTATTTTATTTATTTCTCTCTAAAAATGGTTGGTCTCTTATGTTGAAAGGATTAAAAAAAAAGTGACTGCAGAAGTTGACTTTGTCAGTACAGGTTTTTATTTCAAAATGTCAGTCGTTGACGTCAAATCCCCGTCACTTTTGTTTTTTTCTTCAAATCTTTAATGGACATATTCGGAACTCACTTTGCGTTAGCGTCTTTTTGTTTTGATGTGGAAAGTTTTGCAGACGTGCGTTTTGCGCTGAATATTTATCTGTTGCCAGCGACTGAAGCATCGTAGAGGCAATGCCGTTAATTCATTAATACCATGTTCGAAATAAGTTCAATTCGAATGTCAGCCTCTGCTGGTCATTTGACAATCTTTCCTGTAGAGATTTTCAGACTTTGCAGTGCATAGAATAAGGTGACTCCTTGCATGACGAGTACAGGGGAGGGAGTGCTTATTTTGTTTTCACCCGTCTGTCGATGAAGAAATGTTAAAGTAAATGGAAAAAAAATTGCAAGAACTGTCTTCATTGGTTACGGTTTGACTTGGGTCTTTTAACACACAGCACAATTAATATGAGTTTTTTTGCCGGAAGAAGGACGTTAATCATCATTCAAGTGTATGTCACAATTTCGGCTTGTTGCACTTGGTTTGCATGAATCCCTGACTGTGAGTTGTGTGTGTGATAGAGTAACCTCCCGGTCAGTTCCGTTGGCTATCAAGAAGGTGCGTACGCACAAAAACGTGGCGTACGTTCTTTTCCGCAGCAAAGGTCAGATGTATCAAGAGTGACATGACGGTGGAAATGTGCGGTGCCTCAAGCCGACTGCACGGCTGCCGTACGCGCGTTTCTACGACACTTAGTGGCGATGCTGGGAAACTGCTATAATAAACCTGCACATCAGAGACACATGAACAATTAGCACTGACGACAACATTTGATTTCAACAATGTAAAAGAGCCAAGGACCAGTCTATTTAATGAACCACTGATATTTGTGAGGACGCCTATTAATTGATCAAGGTGATCGTTTGTGCCGCCGACCGCCCTCACAATCGCTTCTTGTGACTCCAGCACATGCACTGAAAAAAAGAGTCCTTTGAATTTACTTAATTTGAACATGTACATCGGTTGCACATGATTAAAATGTGTTCAAATGACATCATTGACCCCTTTCTTCTAAAAAATAATAAAAAGTAATTTTCAGTGTGCGTGTCCTCTCCTGTGTATTAAAATAATAAATTGAGTCCTCAAAAAGCACTCAACAGTTTTTGATATCCTCTTTGATATGCTGACGTGCTTCTATTTGAATTCAAAAGATTTATCACAAATACCACATACAACATTTACGCATTAACCTTTATCTGGCAGGGCTGAGTGTAGGTTACTGTAGGAACACATTTGTTATGAGTTCTAAAAATACATGGTATTAACCTTGTGGGGTGATCAGAGTCAGCCACATCTGCTCCCACCACCCGAAAGAGTAGCGTCACCCATGATCGCAGCGATTCTCATTCTTCATTACCTTGCTCATTGTCCTTTTTCCCTGATCATGCAGAGGTCGGCATCTCAGGGGCAGGGTTCATTTAAATATGATTTCCATATTCAAATATGGGCGTGGACAGGGAGGAGTCTGCTACTCCAACACGTGCGCTCATTTCCACGTTGATTGGAATGTACGAAGGAAATGTGCTTGGATTCATACATCTGGATATTTTTGTGCGTACGACTGTTTCTGGATTTGAGCGTATGCCGTGTTTTAGGAGGAAACCCACGCAAGTCTTTGTACATGAGGCCCCTGATGTATAAATCTGTGCATACGTTTTAAATACTTGGGGTAAACCGTCCAGAGCAATGGTGAGTGTGGTCATCTCCTGTAGGCAAGTTTGTTATTATTATGAAAAACTGACTTTTTAATTATTTATGTACAATAGTTGGGTCTTTGGAGCGCCTTGTCCCCCACTGTTTTTTTTTTTTCGTGTGTCTGTGTTTGTAAATAAAGCCCACCCAAGGATGTGTCCTCTCGCCACTACTCTTCTCTCTCTCTACACGAACGACTGCACCTCAACGCACCAGGCTGTCAAACTCCTAATATTTGCAGACAAGGCCACAGTCATCTGCCTCATTAAAGACAGTGATGAGTCTGCGTATCGACAGTAAGTGGAGCAGCTGGAGCTTTGGTGGGGCCAGCACACCCTGGAGCTGAACACCCTCAAGAGATGACTGTGGACTTCAGGAAATATCCTTCGCTTCAGCTTTCCCCACTTGCTGTCCAACTGCCCTGTCTCAACCGTCGAGACCTTCAAGTTCCTGGGAATTTCAGTCTCTCAGGACCTGAAGTGCGAGACCAACATCAACTCCATCCTCAAAAAGGCCCAGCAGAAGATGTACTTTCTGCGCCTTCTGAGGAAACATGGCCTGCTACGGGAGCTGTTAAGGCAGTTCTACACTGCAGTCATTGAATCGGTTCTGTTTTTATCCATCACAGTCTGGCTTGGTGCTGCCACAAAAGAAGGACAAAATCAGAAAGCAATGGATAGTCAAGGCTGCCAAAAATATTATCCGTACCCACCTACTCACTCTTGAGGACTTGCAGGCTGCCAGCAATGCCAACTAAAACCAGCAGACATTTCAACAGCTTCTTCCCTCTTGCCGTTAACTTCTTAAATAGTCGACGTCAATTTGCATTTGAACGTAGTGCCAATTTTGCACACCTCTGTCAGGAGACTTCTACATTTATCGTACACACAGTTTTATCATGCTGCACTATTTGCATACGCTTGTTGATTACTCCTGCCCACTTTTGTGCTTGCGAACTCTCTGCACCATTTCCACAATCATCACTGTACCGCATCATTGTACTATTACTCACTTTAAATTGCTCTAAATTGCTTGAGGACTCACAATGCAGCATCAGCATCACCACACGAGTGGTACACTTTTCATTCCTCAAGGAGTCTCCATACTTGTGTTTTTTGTTATGTCCTCAAGGTATATTTTGTCAGAGTGGCTGTTTGTCGTCATACTAGAGTGGCTCCGACTACCGGAGACAAATTCCTTGTGCGTCTTGTAACCACAGGTGGGTAGGAATGGGTTACATTCACTCCGGTACATTTCCTCAAGTAACATTTTGTATCAATTGTACTTGAGAGTAGTTTTAACGAAGCACACTTTTTACGCCGTTACAGTAATCTAAATGGCGCTCGCCACATCCATTTATCAATAATTGTGCGCGCATTCTATTTTTAGACTTTTGTTTTCCACTTCCACATCAGGCACCGTTGCTCCAATCCACCGTTATCGGTGATGGTTGACTCAAGTTCACCAATCAAACGACACAAGAAAGTCACATAGTATCCGCACATAAAGTCTTCTGTTGGGCTTCGCGGCTCAACCAGTGAGTCGTGACTGCTGCGCACAACTCGTGTTTACGTTACAGACTACGAAAAACAACAGCTTTAACATGCATCGTAATTTTCTCACTGCCCAAACTTGGATATTTAAGCCCACTTCTAACCGGAGAAAACACCTTGTGGTAAGTTCCAGATGTTTTTCCTGTTGTTTTGGCTGTGCATATGGCAACATTAGCACGATTTCATGGTCACTAGTACCTGTAAAACATGCATATCTCTCTCTCTCTCTCTCACACACACTTTATGAATGTCTAGTCAGCAAACAGTTTCTTCATTCAGCCATTTTAGTGGATATATCAAATAATATTTCTGTAAGACCCGATGCATGTGATGTTGTTTTTCACTTAGCAATTGAAATGGTGGCAAGTGTGTGTGGACTCCCAGTTTTATTTAACCAAGTAACAGACCAGTTAAAACAGAATGTCGCTTTTGCAATAGTGACCTTAATACAAAAATAAATCAGTTGAGTTGAACAAATTGTAGGTTAAAATGATTTAGCTAGGTCAAAATTCTTTTACAACACAAAATCCTGTTTATGTTTTAGATTTAGTGATAATGTTCAACAATAATAGTTATTTTTATTTGATGTTCATGCTCTAATTTTAAAAATAAATCGTAAGTTACTCAGTACTTGTAGTTTTTTCACTGAGTACTTTCTTACTTTTACTCAAGTAAGTATTTGAAGGACTACTTTTTACTTGAGTCACATTATTCTAAAGTAACAGTACTCTTACTTGAATACAATATTTGGCTACTCTACCCACCTGTACTTGTAGCATACTCGGCCAATAAAGCTGATTCTGAATTGTTTCATTTCCGTGACTGCCGCAAAAGGTTGTGCAACACAATAAATAAAATATAAAGTATATATAATATAATTTAATGGTACCATAATTGTTGTACAGGCCTGTTTCGATTGTTTTTCTTAAATAAATAAAGTACTAAATGATACTGTGGGATAGGGTTAGGGTTAGGGAATCTAACCCCTAACCCTACGCACTTGCTCATGCATCTTCCTTCTGCAACAAAGCATTAGAGCGATTGATTTGAACAAAACAGGCCTACTCAAGTGTATCTCACCTCACTATTTTAAGTCATTGTTGTCCCAAAAATAAAACATCCAGGCTTTCAATATAGCCAACAATCAAAGGTCAGTTAAAATTCATATTTGCATTGTTTGTTATGTAATACATGAACGTAACTTCCAGCAAGTTTTCAACCACAGTTTAGCTAAAAATGTGTTTTTTATGACGCATATTGAGTCCTCCCCGAACATACCCGAAGCTTAAGACACCGGGGTGTGGTTACCCACCCCCAGAAGTGACGTTGCAATTGCCAAACACAGCTTGCTACACTTCTATACGCAATGGCGAGCAACCTGTTAGAATATGAGGAGGAGGAGGATTTCGACGTACAGAAGCACCCAACTGAACTTGGCATCGTCAAACCGTACGCTTGAGCCGATCAGGAGGTCGTAACCTGACAGTGACGGCGACGAGAAGCCAAGTAGCAGTTGTACAACAGAAAAAGAGAGTGGCCAATGGCTCGATGTGACAGTATGTCAAAAGCATGTCTTTTTATACGGTCATGGCTTGAAATAATGGCACCCCAGGGGTGCCAATATTTTTTAGCACGACTATAGGTATTATATATTCATATATGTTTCAGTGACACGGCACAAGCTTTGACATAGTATGCAGTATTCCTATATATTGTGTGCCCCTCGCTCGCTAAAATTGTGTTAATATTGCGCAAAGATAGCGGACAAAGTGGGGACAGACTAATAGTATTGATTTGTGAAGCAACCAAAAACACGCACTACTATAAGGAAATGTACTCGCTGTCACGTCTATAGGAGGCAGGTGTCACGCTGAATGAAAAGTGTGACTTCTCAAAAAGCAGGATGAAGTTCCCGGGACAAGTAATTGACTCATCAGGGGTCATCTCAGACCCTGATAAGGAGAGCACCGTCAGAGCCATGAAGGAGCCGAGCAACGTCAGCGAGGTGAGATGCTTTCTCGGGATAATGAATCACCTTGGGAAGTTCCTGCCTCACGTCGCAGAGAAAACACATCCCCTCAGAGACCTGCTTAGAAAGTCCACCATGTGGGTTTGGGGGCCACAGCAGCAGCAAGCCTTTGATAGCATCAAAACAGAACTGACAACACCCCAAAGGGCTGACACTGTATGGTCTGAGTGGAAAATCCATATTTCATACATACCAAATATTACTTCTATTAGTTTATACAACCTTCACATGCTTTATTGTTTCATGTTGTCACTACAAGCTGTTTTTCGATAAAGATAAATTGAGTGCAGCTGGACAAAGATAATTGTTTTGCTTTCCTTTTCTTCTCTGCCTCTCTCACTTCTGTATAACGGAGGTGATTTTTTTTGCTTGGACTTCAGTAAGGGGTAACAGCTTGTGACAACTTGTACCTTTTCCCCTCTTTGCAAAGACCTTTCTTTCTTTTTTATAATAAAAACCTACAAGACAAGATTGCCTCGTTACTTATTGAGTCAGAAAAAAAATTGCCCAAACAGGCCCAAATACTGAAACACGTGTCTCTGCAGATTCATCCTCATTCGGGAAGAAAAAAAGGGAATTGTTCAAATTTTTGCAGATTACTAAAAAACAAACACTGAAATATCACGCAGCCATAAGTATTCAGACCCCTTTGCTGTGGCCCTCATATATTGAAGTCGGGTGCTGTCCATTTCTTCTGATCATCCTTGAGATGGTTCTACACCTTCATCGGAATCCAGCTGTGTTTGATTATACTGATTGGACTTGATTAGGAAAGCCACACACCTGTCTATGTAAGACCTTACAGCTCACAGTGCGTGTCAGAGCGAATGAGAATCATGAGGTAAAAGGAACTGCCTGAAGAGCTCAGAGACAGAATTGTGGCAAGGCACAGATCTGGCCAAGGTTACGAAAAAAATTCTGCTGCACTTTAAGGTTGCTAAGAGCACAGTGGACTCCATGAGTTTTAAATGGAAGACGTTTGGGACAACCAGAACCCTTCCTAGAGTTTGCCGTCCGGCCAAACTGAGCAATTGGGGGAGAAGAGCCTTGGCGAGAGAAGTAAAAAAGAACCCAAAGATCACTGTGGCTGAGCTCCAGAGATGCAGTCTGGAGATGGGAGAAAGTTCGAGAAAGTCAACCATCATTGCAGCCCTCTACCAGTCGGGGCTTTACGGCAGAGTGGCCCGACGGAAGCCTCTCCTCAGTGCAAGACACATGAAAGCCCCGCATGGAGTTTGCTTAAAAAAAAAAAAAAAACCTGAAGGACTCCAAGATGTTGAGAAATAAGATTCTCTCTTCTGATGAGACCAAGATGGAACTTTTTGGCCTTAATTCTAAGCGGTATGTGTGGAGAAAACCAGGCACTGCTCATCACCTGTCCAATACAGTCCCAACAGTGAAGCATGGTGGTAGCAGCATCATGCTGTGGGGATGTTTTTCAGCTGCAGGGACAGGACGACTGGTTGCAATCGAAGGAAAGATGAATGTGGCCAAGTACAGAGATATCCTGGACGAAAACCTTCTCCAGGGTGCTCGGGACCTCAGACCCCGGCCGAGGCGAAGGTTCACCTTCCAACAAGTCAATGACCCGAAACACACAGCTAAAATAACGAAGGAGTGGCTTCAGAACAACTCCGTGACTGTTTTTGAATTGCCCAGCAGAGCCCTGACTTAAACCCAATTGAGAAGCTCTGGAGAGACCTGAAAATGGCTGTCCACCAACGCTCACCATCCAACCTGACTGAACTGGAGAGGATCTGCAAGGAGGAATGGCAGAGGATCCCCAAATCCAGGTTTGAAAAACTCGTTGCATCATTCCCAAAAGGACTCATGGCTGTCGTAACTCAAAAGGGTGCTTCTACGAAATACTGAGCAAAGGGTCTGAATACTTATGGCTGTGTGATATTTCAGTTTTTCTTTTTTAATAAATCTGCCAAAATTTCAACAATTCCGTTTTTTCTGTCAATATGGGTTGCTGTGTGTACATTAATGAGGGGGAAGGGGTTGGGGGGTGTAAACCTAAATTATTTTAGCAAATGGCTGCCATATAACAAAGAGTGGAACATTTAAGGGGGTCTGAATACTTTCCATACCCACTGTATGCTCAATAAGCCCTTAGCAGCACTGAACAAAGATTTGCTCAGATTGAGAAGGAGCCACTTGCCTCAACATGGGCCTCTGAGAGGTTTGCAGAGTTCCCTTTTGGAAAAAAAATTCCATATTGAGACAGACCACAAGCCCCATTGCAAGAGGAAGAAATCAACTTGCATGTCGATTCTTCCATCGCAAGCCTCCCAGCTACAGAAAAAAGGCTCAGAGAAATCCAGACACATCAATCAGGACAACATCGCCATTCTCCTGCACCTGAAGAAGTTTTGTTTGGAGCGATAGCCTGACAAATTATCAATTGGAAGACCATTCCAACCCTACCTGCCATTCTCAGGTGAGCCGGTACTAACTGTACCACCTTTAAAGTCCGTATTTAGTAAAGGTTTGCACGCTTTGAACACAATATAAAGCTACACAGTACTGTATATCAAACACGACAAGGGATGGGTGATCAAAAATCTCTATTAAACAAGTTAACAACCACAAGCGGAAATGTCTTCCTCAGTCAAATGCAGCTGTCCTGATGACTTACACCCAAACTGTGCCACGTCACGAGTCCCTCTGGTGCTTTCACAGCCAGTCGGAAATCACAAAACCCCTAAAACTTTTACAACCAAATTATGAGGAGTAAAAAATGAAATCCAATTTACCCTGACTTCTTGGCTTGCAGCCTCTTCTTTTCTTGACAAGTGTGCATGGAGTAAGAGCCTCGCCTTCACGCAAATAATAGTCTCGGAAATGCGATCACTCGCTAGCTGTTTTTCGCTTATACAAACAAGCAACAACTTTTTAACTTGGTCCAGAAGTTTCACTTGTTCCTTTCGAAGGCAATTCACTCCCTTGGCTATGTCAGCAGCAACAAAAATGTCCTTTATTCCCCAAAATAGTGGCAATTGTGGACTTGTTTCTTCCATACTTGCGAGCAAGCTCTGAAAAGTGGGCGCCATTGATATACTCACAAATTGCCTTTTTTTTAAGTCCACATTGATTCCTTTTCCTCTTGCCACGCTAGTCTGATGCTTTTTTTTGGACCCATATTGAGCGAGCAAAATGCTAAAATAAAGGCAAAAAAACACCAGAAAGGCAAACAATGACGCATTAAGCAAAGTAGTGACCGACCTGGAGCTGGAGCGCCTGAGAGTGATTGGCCTTCCCGAATTGGGCACACCACCGCCTGATGCAAAATGGATGAATGAAACGTTCACAAACTGTAAGGTTCGCTCACTGTGATAAGGTTTGCCCATTGGGTAATATGTTTGTTCAGTCTGTGGTTCGTAAATGGAATTGTTCAAACATTGAGGCGTTTGTAAATCGCGGTTCCACTGTACATTAGAGAATATCATGACTCTGAATGCAAAGTAAAACTCGAATTCATATTGGCGTACCATTGTAGACCTACCTCAAAGTTTCGAGTATGGGTGTGGCTGTTGTTGGCAGAGGTTGACATTCCCTTGACGTACTTCATTTTAGGGTTTAGCACTAGCATGTATTGAACACCTGTTACCTTGTACAGGTTGGTAAAGAGTGGTGTACAGGTCCTGCATCAAGATGAAGCGTCAAAAGGCACGGTATTTAACTTTTCAGTTTGATGACACCATATACCAAAGTCACACATTTCTCTCTGATGATGTCATAAAGACTAACTGTACCACCTTTAAAGTATCCCTTGTCATATTGCAGATCATGCAGAATGCTCTCAAATATTGTTACAACAATTTGTTCAGTTGTCTGTGCTTTTTGGATCTCACAGTATAAAGATGGGGAACAGCGAAAGAACAATCAAATGCACACGTTATCGAGTTTGGATTAAGCAAGGACATCGAGACTAAACCAAAATGGAGACAATTTTGGGCAAACAAGTTAAGAAAAAAGGAGACAAGGCTATATCAACGGAAAAGAATAGGTTTATCAAGAAAGAGCTACCTTGTCTTGAATTACATGGTGTGAAGATGGAAAAAGAGAAGGACGACTTGAGGGCACAAGTTCAGGTTCTTGAAGAAATCAAGAATGTTCTTGATGAGCAAAACAGGTTCCTCAATGAAGTGCTGCTGGAATGTCAGAAATTGAAGGTGGACACAGAGAATGGACAGTTGGGGGCACAAGTGAAGTATCTTCAAGAAAATGAGGACAGTCTTATGAAGGATAATGAATTCCTCCATCATGCACTGGCACGTCTGCAAAATCAGAGTGTAAGGATTGAGAAACAAAATGAAAACCTTTGTGCAGTGGCAAAAGTTTTGAAAAAAAATGTCATCATCATAAATGAAAGTACAGAGAATTTAATTTCTGATTTATATCAAATTGAAACTCAGAGTGACAAAAATCAAACAGAGATTCATCGTCTGAGAACAGAGTTGCAGACAGTTAAGGCTATGCTTCAAGATCAAGATGACTTAATAAGGCGGATTGATGAAGCTGAAACTCTCATGAAGAATAGATTTGAGGAGAACACAAATTTGGGCAACAAATTGCATGACATTGAGGAAAATAATATTTTTTTAAAAAAGCAGAATGACATTATTAGAGATGAGCTGGAAAAAAACAAATCAGTTCAAAATCAACAGATTCAACAGATTGCACACCTAAGGACAGCATTAAAAGATCATGAACTCTCCAGTGAGCAAGTTCAGTTTATCCTCTACAGTAAGGATGATATGATAGAAAAGCAAAAAAGGGAGATAGATTATCAATGGGAAGTCACAGAGGAGCTTAACGCCCTCAATAACAGTTTGAGACAAATAATACGTGATCTACAAAGTCAGGTGGAGCAGATGAAAGAGTTATTTGTTGCAAAAAAATGTAACGAGTGTTTCATGAAGAACGCACATATAGCGGAGCCTATTGATATGGGCGTATTTGGATTGGAACTGAACACTGAGGACAAAGACTATAAAGAACTAATTAAAGATCCTCTACATGACACACGGATTGAGCATAATGGACTTTTCAATCTTAATACTATACTATTTGAATCTCTCAGTTGGAAGATGGAGACAGAGAATGAAGATTTGAAGGCGCATGTTAAAGTTCTTGAAGGAACAAAGAACAGTCTAACAAATAAGATTAAGTCCCTGAAGGATGAAGTGGCTTTTCTTACATGCCGATGCCAGAAAATGGAAATAAAGGAGGAGGAATTGAGGGCACAAGTTAAAGTTCTAGGACGTAAGTGCACTCTTGATGAAAAGAATACATTCCCTGATGTGTTGGCTGATGTTGAAACATACAGTGTAAGGATAGATGAACAAAATGAGACATTGGTAGAACAAGAAAACATTCTCATAAAAAATGACATTACAAATAAGAGGGGGACTTGGCTTGCTGATATGTCACATGCTGGATCTCAGGGGGACAAAAATCAAAGAGAGATGTATTATATGAGAACAGAGATACAGACCCATAAGTGTGAATTGAAAGAGCAAAATGACTTAACAAGCATGATAGATTATGAAGAGAAGGGGTGGGCAAAGAATGAAAAGTTGTGCAACAAGCTGCATGGCCTAGAAGAAAACAACTTGAAAAAGGATGCTGTTATGAGAGAACATCTTAAAGGACCTACATTTGATCAAAATCAACAGTGTCAAAATATTGCAGGTTTGAAAATGTCTTTAAAAGATCATGAGTTCCACAGTGATAAGGTTCAGTTTGTCATTTACTGTGAAGATGACATGTTCACAAAGCAAGAGAGGAAAATAGCCGATCAACAGGAAGTCGCTAAGGAGATTAACACTCACGATATCCCATTAACGCAAACCATTCATGAAGAATTATGTCTCTTGGGGAAACCAAATGAAGGTGAGACTGTTGACAAAGGCCTGTTTGAAGCAAAGATGAAGTTTGAGAAGAAGGACTTGAGGGCACATATGAATTATCCTCAACAATACAAAGACAACCTGATTAAGTCAAATGAACTCAGCAGTCATAACATGGGACAGCGGGATTGTCTGCGTTTAAAAATTGAGACAGATGATGAAGACGCGAAGGCACATGAAGAAAACACGAACGTTAAATATCATTACGTGAGGATTGAGACAGATTTGAGAGAAGTGAAACTTAATGAAAACAAGACAAACAAATATGAAAGGACAGAGACACTCACTGACAAGTTGGCCACAATAAAATCTCAAGAGGAAAATAATCATACAGAGACCTATCATCTTTCAAAAGAAGTGCAAACCCTCAAGTCTGCATCACAAGATCATGACCTAACAAGTTTGACGCATCATGGTGAGTCTTTCATAGAGAAAGGATGGACAGAGAATGAAAGGATCAGAAATAAACTACATGCGCTTCATGAAAATAACAAAATTGTTCAAGAACAGCTGTTACAATATACAACTCTTCGAGAGCAACAGTTTGCCAACCTCAAGAAAGCAGTTACACAGCATAAATTCACCATTGCAGAGGAACTATATGGACACTACCGTGAAGATAAGCAGAAGAGGGAACAAGTTTATCAACATGAGATCACAGAAATGAAACACATCATCATCAGGTTGAGGCAAACTAACTTTGATCTTGAAGGCCAGCTTGGGCAAAGAATCAATAAAAAAATATTTGATGCAATTTGGGGAAAGAGAGCAGAGGAGTCTTTCAACTGGTTCCTTAGAGAGCCAAGAACTGAGGAGAATCCTGTTGATGAGGGTCTTCTAGAGACAGAAACTGAGGAGGATTCTGTTGTTGCAGTCATTTTAGAGCCAAGAACTGAGGAGGCGCCTGTTGATGATGGTCGTCGAGAGACAGAAACTGAGGAATCTGTTGATGAGGGCCTTCTGGAGACAGAAACTGTGGAGGATCCTGTTGATGAGGGCCTTCTAGAGACAGAAACTGAGGAGGATTCTGTTGATGCAGTCTTTCCAGAACCAAGAACTGAGGGTGATCCTGTTGATGAGAGCTGTCGAGAGACAGAAACTGAGGAGGATTCTGTTGATGCAGGCCTTCTAGAGCCAAGAACTGAGGAGGATCCTGTTGACGAGGACCTTCTAGAGACAGAAACTGGGGAGGATTGTATTGATGTGGTCCTTTTAGAGCCATGGACTAAGGGTGATCCTCTTGATGTGGGCTGTTTAGAGACAGAAACTGAGGATTCTGTTGATGAGGGCCTTCTAGAGGCAGAAAGTGAGGATGATTCTTTTGACGAGGACCTTCTAGAGCGAAAAAATGAGGGTGATCCTGTTGATGAGGGCCTTCTGGCACCGACAACTGCAGAGAATCCTCTCAATGAGGGCATTATAAAGACAACCACTGAGAAGAATCTTGTAAATATGGGTTTTATAGAAACTGAGGAGGTTACATTTGACATGGGCCTTGTAGAGACTACGGAGGGTCCTGTTGATATGGTCCTCATGGAACCACCAACTGTGGAGGCTTATTTTGAAGAGTACCTTATAAAGCCAATAACTAAGGCGACTATTCTTGATAGGTGCCTTATAGAAACCGCAACTGAGGACAATCCTTTTGATGTGGTCCCTATAGAGACTGAGGACGATCTTGTGTGTATGGGTCTTATAGCGCCAACAATTGAGGAGGATCCTCTGTATAATTGCCTTATAGAAGCAACAGCAGAGGACAAACAGGTTCATGAGGATCTCCTCAAATTCCATCAAGTTCAGAGCACAAGTGTTCGTTCCCACTGTACGAAAAAAATTATGAACGGTGCTAAGAAATGCTTGTTTGCAGTAATAATTTTCATGATTTTATTTGTTTCTGGGGCTTTAGTGGTGTTAAAAATAGTTCCTACCTTCAGTGAACTCTGTGAATGTTTAGAGATCTTTCAGAATTATTAAGCAAATTAACAGTTAATTAAAAAAGTGTTGAATGTCAACATGCTTGCATTGCACTGTCAATGTCTAGTTGTTTACATTTCGAGTAACTTACTAAAGAAAATCATTTTTTAAGTGATTCATACGAGACTAGGGTCAGCAAAAGAACCACAATTATACCATTGATTTAAATCACCTACAGTCTATACTGTATATAGATAGAATACAAACAAAACATTTTGTAGGTGGAATCACTTTTTAAACAACAACAAAAATAAATCAAATATATTTCATGGTCATAATGACTAAAACAGGCTGATTCAAACAGGGGCTGTAAAAAGAGGATGAAAGGTGTTCTATACTTTTTGACTGGAGTATTTTGGAAATACATGTCACAGACTTGTTTAGACACCCAGGAACTTTTATTTGTGGGAAAATGTCATGCTACCTTTACACATGATAAAAGCACGGAGAAGAGCATGATTGTGTGAAAATTGTGTGACATACTTTGCTCAATACAGACACACTTAATGCCTACGCGATCACCTTAACTCACTGCCATTGACGACTATGTAAGTCAAATATCCATGTTAACTGGGAGGGCTGTCAGTTATAAATATGTTGCAGTAAGCAGACACCAGAACTAATGGTAGGTCAACCTTTCTAGAACTGGTAAGGTCCTGTGGTCCTGCTGCGGAGCAAGCACTGCCACCAACTGCTGCTAGAAGATAGTGGCAGGGCTTCGCGGAGGTAAGCAGCCATTCCTACTTATACTACTACTACTTAGCACTTATTATAATGGGCCTGCTGCAGAGCAACCACTGCCACTAACTCTGGCCAAGCTCACCAGAGCTAAGCAGTCAAGATTGATATTGTTTATCCATCCTGAGGCAGACGCTCTAACCAGTCGGCCACCGTGCCGCCTGATATTGTTCATTATTATCATTTTTGGGTCTGCTGCAGAGCAAACAGTGCAACTAGCCCAGCTAAACTAAACAACAGTAGAGTTTTGTTTTTTTAAACTCACGTTCACAAATGAACCGCTCTCACACAAACTACTGAAATCATTTCACATATATTGAAAAATGCTAATAAATTGATGTGTGCGTTTCAGTAGTGTGTGTACAATCGTTTCACTTGTTTGTGTGTGTGAGAGAGGCAAGGTTATTAAAAGAAAATGAAGGAAATAACAAACTACAAAAGAAAAAAACTTGTAAACGAAATAAAATGAAAACGAAAATATATATTTTTTAAAACTAACAAACGACATTTTGTTTGCAAAACTAACTAATTATAGCAGAAATGTCCTTTGTTTTCCTCTTTGTCACTTAATTTCATAAGTGAGCTTTCAGCGTTGATTTTATTTATTTTGTATAAATACATCGATACAGAACAACGATACGGAAGGAAGGAAGGGCGAATTGTCCTTTGGGAATTGTAGTTCGCTTACTACATGTCGCCTAGGAGTGACGTCATTGGGCAGCGCCGTCGTATTGACGGCTTGCCAGACCAAGCGCAAGTTTGGCCGCGAAGCTAACTATTACAAGATGTTTTTGTTAAGATGTAATGCTAACGGAAACGGCTAGCACGACTAGCTAGCTTCTTCACGGAACCTGCACGTCGGTTTTTGGGGGAAAATTCAAGAAACTTGACAACTGCCAAGAGTCTCAAAATGTCACTGTGTTCCGCCACGAAATGCAGACTTGAAAGCAGACAAGGAATTTGTCTCGCTGACACAGCAGGTGATAGAACGACTGCAAAAACAGGACATATTCACAGCACTACTTCACTAAAACCTGACTTTGTCATAATGTTCATCGACTCAACAACAAAACACACTGGAAGCACTTTGACTGGAGATACTGCAGGTAATAGCTATATCGATTTCTCGAGCACTCTCTCTTATCTATCAACAGTCACAAATCTGAAAGTCCACTTAAGAAGTTTATATTTTAGCAACAAGAGAAGGAAACATACAAATAAGAACTTGATTTTTTTAAATATAAGTTAAAAATATAAACACATTTTTAATAAGGCCTTACTTCAGCATGTTTCCCAATGGTTTTACTTTACGTTGTGATGCATGTAATCCAACTTTAGAAGCAATATTATGCACTGCACTAATTGCACTTCAATTTATACACCACCTGTATTTGATTTGTGGATGGACTTTAATCTGTTAGTAAGTTAATACATTTTATAAATGGTATGTTTCAAAAACAATTTTATCACGAAATACTTATTAGGATCTATTTTTGTGTATCTCACTCTTGACAATTACCCCGAATAAAAAAAACTAAGACTAATACTGAAACAAATAAAATCTAAACTAAAAAGCATTTTTGAAAAAAAAAAAAAAAACTTAAGAAAAACTAAGAAACCTCAAAAAACTAATTTAAAACTAATGGAATTTGAAAGAGAAAAGTCCAAATGAAATCCAAACGAACCATAATGGAAAATGCATGATAGTTTAATTGAGGAAATTGCCTCCAGGTGTGAATGTGAGTGCGAATAGTTGTTTGTATGTGTCCTGCGGTTGGCTGGCGACCAGTTCAGGGTGTACCCCGCCTCTCGCCCAAAGTTAGCTGGGATAGGCTCGACCACACCCGCGACCCTTGTGAGGATAAGCGGTACGGAAAATGGATGGATAGATGGATTTCAGATTCAATAAATGGGGCTACCGAGAAGGCTCAGAGTGATGTCATCATTTTTTTCGTCCTCGATTGGTTGATTAGAGCAAAAGCTGCCCAAAATGGCTGCCAGAACAAGAGATATCAATTTGGTGATCAACATTCATCCATCCATCCATTTTCATTACCGCTTATCCTCACTATGGTCACCCACGCATGTTTTTGGGATGTGGGAGAAACGGGGAGAACGGGGAGAACAATGCAAACTCCACACAGGTGGGGCCGTAATTTGAACCCCGGTCCCCAGAACTGTGAGGCAAATGTGCTAACCAATCGCCCACCGTGCCGGCATGATCAACATTATAAAAAAATAATTTTAAAACTGATTTTTTTAGGAAAAAGTAGACTGAGGATAGGTCGACCAACACCTTTGGTGGTCGACTTGTTTTGACCTGCTAAAGGATTTATTTGGTACTTTCAGGGCACTACACCATGAGCTCTAGACCTACTTTACAGGCAGAAGTAGAAGAAAAAGGATTGGACTTGATTAGGAAAGCCACACACCTGTCTTACAGCTCACAGTGCATGTCAGAGCAAATGAGAATCATGAGGTCCAAGGAACTGCCTGAAGAGCTCAGAGACAGAATTGTGGCAACGCACAGATCTGGCCAAGGTTACAAAAAAACTTTATGCTGCACTTAAGGTTTGGGACGACCAGAACCCTTCCCAGAGCTGGCCGTCTGGCCAAACTGAGCAATCGGGGGAGAAGAGCCTTGCTGAGAGAGGTAAAGAAGAACCCAAAGATCACTGTGGCTGAGCTCCAGAGATGCAATCGGGAGATGGGAGAAAGTTCGAGAAAGTCAACCATCACTGCAGCCCTCCACCAGTCGGGGCTTTTATGGCAGAGTGGCCCGACAGAAGCCTCTCCTCAGTGTAAGACACATGGAAGCCTGCATGGAGTTTGCTAAAAAACAGTAGAAGTACTCCAATATCGTGAGAAATAAGATTCTATGGTCTGATGAGATCAAGATAGAACTTTTTGGCCTTAATTCTAAGCGGTCTGTGTGGAGAAAACCAGGCACTGCTCATCACCTGTCTAATACAGTCACAATAGTGAAGCATGGTGGTGGCAGCATCATGCTGTGGGGGTGTTTTCCAGCTGCAGGGACAGGACGACTGGTTGCAAATGAAGGAAAGATGAATGCGGCCAAGTACTGGGATATCCTGGACGAAAACCTTCTCCAGAGTGCTCAGGACCTCAGACTGGGCCGAAGGTTTACCTTCTAACAAGACAATGACCCAAGTACACAGCTAAAATAACAAAGGAGTGGCTTCAGAACAACTCCGTGACTGTTCTTGAATGGCCCAGCCAGAGCCATGACTTAAACCCAATTGAGCATCTCTGGGGAGACCTGAAAATGGCTGTCCACCAACCCTCACCATCCAACCTAACAGAACTGGAGAGAATCTGCAAGGAGGAATGGCAGATGGCAGAATCCAGGTGTGAAAAACTTGTCGCATCATTCCCAAAAAGACTCATGGCTGCCGTAACTCAAAAGGGTGCTTCTACTAAATACTGAGCAAAGGGTCTGAATACTTATGGCTGTGTGATATTTCACTTTTTTAATAAATCTGGAAAAATTTCAACAATTGCGTTTTTTTTTCTTCCTGTCAATATAGCACCCCATATTGACAGACAAAAAAAATACTCTAAATTGCCCGTAGGTGTGAATGTGAGTGCGAATGGTTGTTTGTTTATATGTGCCCTGCGATTGGCTGACGACCAGTTCAGGGTGTGCGCCGCCTCTCGCCCGAAGATAGCTGGGATGGGCTCCAGCACGCACGCGACCCCAGTGAGTATAAGCGGTACAGAAGATGGGGTGCTGTGTGTACATTTAATGAGGCAAAAAAAAAAAAAAACTTAAATGAATTTAGCAAATGGCTGCAATATAACAAAGAATGAATAATTTACGGGGGTCTGCATACTTTCCGTACCCACTGTATACTTGATCTAATTTAATTGACTTCCCATAAAATTCTGAGAATAGTTTCGGTCAATTGTGCTACTACCAATTACTTCTTACTAAAACATACCATATCTAGACAGTATTTTGTTAGCACATTGATCGTTATTTCGTGATGTACATTATTAGTGTAGCGTCAATATGGTCCAACCCATTATCCAATATCAGCATTATACTAATAAAACAATTGTATATTATCATTATCCTTGAGACTGATAATCAAAACTGATAATCAAAGCATTACTAAATGTAAATACAAAAAAAGTGCTCTATTTTTTCATCTGAGGTTTTGAGATTTGGAAATTTAATTTCTCAGACCACAGTTAAAATATAACTTTGCTAACTGTATCACCTAAGAATTTCAGTAAGGCCCCTGTGTTCCTTTTTCAACCATAGACATTCAATTGTCTACAAGTTTCGTAATTTGTGTAATTTGTTATATACTTGTATGTGGGAAACCACTACATCATACCTAGTTGACCTAATGACAAATGTGCACAATTTAGTCTATATTGCTTCATATGTCAATGCAAATAAGTGAATGTTCCATAATGAGTTCATAATTGTAGACATTAAATGTTTGTAAAACAATCATCATATTTATCACTATAATAATGCTCATAGTGGTGCTGTATTTGCAGCCTGTCGAATTGGCTCTAAATGAATCTATAAATTCACGTTTTGTGGCAATCAATTATGTGTCGAATATAATAATAATGCAATGTGTGATGTGACTTGTACTGCCAAGCACAAAAATAAAACAATCCGCTGGCTTTGTACTCCAGACCACAAAACAAGACAAAACCAAAACTAACAAAACAAAAACAAACCATTCCAAAAAACAAAAACAAACCTCTGCAGACATCACACCTCCTTGTGATAAAGTGACACATGATCCCGCTCATGCTCACTTTCGCAAAATACAAAAGCAAACAAACAAACAAAAAAAATAACAATTCTCAACAACCATCCATCTTTTTTCTTCTGTCAATATAGCACCCCACGCATATTGACAGAAAAAAATACTCTTAAATTGCCCGTAGGTGTGAATGCTCCAGCACTCCTGCGACAAGGAACGCTCTAACCAGTCATCCACCGTGCCGCCCTCAACAACCAAAAAGCGGTTAATATTGGACGGAATTTGGCCCGAAATTTGTGTAAACAGCTTGCCAACCACAAACTCAGTCGGTTGACCTTGAGGTCAAAACTTCCACATGACAAGACCAGCACAGCCTTGGGTAATGACTCAAATACTGGACAAATACTGTCAACAGCGTCCGTGCGAAGTGGATGCTGGCAGTGTTGGCGGATAGGCAGTTTAGGTTCAATTTGACTTGGTGGTCAGTCCCTGATTAACCTTACATCACATTTGCTGGTAGCCCAATAGGTGGGATTTGGGACTTGGGAAATGTCAAGGAAGTGGAAAAGAACATTGAGCATTAAGGACGCAATGCAAAGCCCGTACGCGTGTCATGAAAAATCTGTGTTCTTTGACGGAGTTAAACAAAAAAGATGCCCAATTAGTCGTGCGCCGACAGATAAACAAAAGGCTTAGAATCCTTCTAATTGTGCTGAAGTTAGCTCCGCCAGAGAATTGTGCAGCTTTTTGGTTAGGAGAAGAGACAACAACACAAAAAAAGAAAAATCAGAAAATATTCTCAAAATATCGTAAAGAAATGCAGTTTGCCGCATATAACATCCCCTTTAAGAATTAAATGTCTCTTTATGTTGAAAATGTAAAAATGGTACTATATTTAACTTTGAATGCACAGTGATAATCATCCCACTCTAATAACGTAATTCAATCAATCTTATTATTTTGTTGTTCACGTGGAGATACACTTGTTAGAATAAATGCACATAAGTTATCTCATGTTTACTCTAATCCTATTGCAAAGCATTTATTCAGCAGTTTAAAGTTGATTGTGTCATGTAAGTTGAAGTTGTCGGTGAAAAAGAACTGTGCCCTTATCAAAAGATAGCGGCTGGAACATTTTGCGGCCGAAGGTTGAAACAATCAGCGCTGATGAAGAACACATCCGCATTATCATCTGCACAATGAGTTATATCTATGATTGTTTCATGTTGCTACTGTGTGTGCCCTTATCTCAAGATAGCAGCAGCAACGTCTGTGTAATTAGGAACCACCCTAAGGAAATAAAAAGAGAGGGATCGGCAGAGTGTGCTCAGAGCGGTAGGAGGTTGTAACTGCGTACAACTCTGTCCGTTCTCCTCGCGAGTAAAAGAACCAGTCTCGTCTTCCTTCCTTGTTTATTGTTTATTAAATGTTCTAGGTTGTTTGAACCTGACATTAACTTGGTCCTTCGAGCTGGATGCCAAAATACCTGAGGATTCCAGCGGGTGTGGTGGACTCCAGAAAGACCGTGGCCACGGCAGGCTCCCTAGAGTGAGCCTAAAGATCCTTTTCCAGGACTGGACCTCGACCCGCCAGCTGGGATCTGATGGTTGACGGCATTCCGACGGAGGGAAGACAACAGTGGTGAGTTAAACTTCCTTAAAGGGGGGAAGTGAATGACTGGAGGTCATTGCGCGTTAGGAAATAAAAACCCTGTGAATACTAGTAAATGGCAGGTAAATGAGAGACGGCGGAGTCCGATAAATTCCGTAGAAGAAGGATGGCGGAGTCCTGTGTACACTTAAATTCCGTGGAAATTGCAGTTATAAAGCGCTTGTGTGATTGAGAAGTGAATGAATGGAGATAAAAATACCACTAGGTATTTATCTCATATAAAACAGTGGGATTGTAAACAGCAGACTGGTGTGGATGCAAAGGCAAGAATTAACCACCTGAAAAGGTTGAAGTGAGAATTACCACAACAGAAAATTAAAGTTGCTGTCCTACTGATAAGAAACCAGTTTTTAGAACATCCTAGGTGTTGACAAACTGGACCAAATTCTCTAAAATGAGGAAAGGAAGTGGTAAAATAAAACCCAGGGATACACTGCAGTGTAAAGTTTGGAAGTTCATTAAAAAACAGGATCCTGATAAAAGCCAATATTTAGACACATGGATAACTGAACACGGCTTTAATGGTTAGTTATATACACAAAAAATAGCCGCGTTGCAGGAATCAATGATAAAAAAGTAAAAAAGAAAAAAAAAGAAAAACCCTAAAAAAATGAAGAAAAATGGTTTTGAGGAAACAGAAGCGGCTCAGAAAATGGATGAGAGTAGCCTCAAATAGCGAAGAGGGAGACAGAGAACGGAAAGAGAATGAAGACAAAATAAGAAAGGAAAAAGAATGAAAAGAAAGAAAGGGAATGTGTAGAGATGGTAAAAGAACAATTAATGTTCCAAAGAAAGGAAGAGAAAGCTGGAATAGTGGAAGAGAGAATTGGAATCAGTCAAAACTGAATGCAGAAGGTTGCTGGAATTGTGCAATTGGCAGCTGGGTTAACAAACATTACATTGGCCTGCCTACAGGCACCTTAGAGGAGTATGTAAATCATGCCCTGCATGCTGAAAAAATAATAAAAGATAAACAGAAACAGAAGTTTACAGATACACGTTAGCAATAGAAGATAAAACAAATTTAGACAAAGACACATTAAAAGATATGCAACAACAATGTCCCAAAGCTGAACAAGAACTTTGGAAGAAAAATGGCAAAACATTACAAGATGACATCTATGTATGACCAAACAACAAACCTATCCTCCCAAAAAATCTATACAAATGGGCTGCTATATTGAGTCATGGTATAACACGTCTCAACAGGAGGGATGGTGGAGCAGATACATCAACATTATACAACTTATGGCTTTAATTCTGATTCAAAAAGTTTTTGTAGGGCATGTTTGACATGTGAAAGGCACTTTGTAATGATATCATTCCTAGATATGGTATTCCTGAAAAAATATACAGGGATAACGGTGCCCATTTTGTTAACCAAATTGTGAAAAAGATAGGAGTGATGTTTCACATTGATCTAAAGATTCATTGTGCTTGCCACCCTCAAAGCGCTGGATTAGTGGAAAGGATGAATGGAACAATAAAAAAGCGCTGTGGAGACCGCGTCTGAAGCCAGCGGCAAATGGCCATCATTTTGCAGGACAATGAGGACGTCAGTGGGCGGTGGACCAATCAAATGACAGCGATTCCATACTTCCTTTTTGAAACATTGTACAAGTCGGGGGCAAGAAAAGATAGCTTTGTTCAGTCTGCACTGTCTCTGCTGAGGCTAGGATAAGCTACTGACCAGGAGCTCTGTAAAATGTACAGACTCCTCTGTCAGGTATAAATTGGTTGACTTTTAACACGTCGTTATAATTGTAGCTCTTTCACGAAAACGAACACGCATGGAACCTCGAGAGTAATAGGTAATTATAAAATTCAGGTTCCAACAGGTATCAATAGTGGTAGAAATTGACTTCAATCCATAGCCAAGTGGGGACATCTGGTGGTGGTGTGGAGATTCTAGACTATTTGATAAATTGCCAAAGAATGTAACAGGTCTTTGTGCCCTAGTGACTTTGTTGTTACCGGTATCGGCACATCCTATGTCTGTACAATAATTAACAGCTAGTCTATCGACTGTCATGCCAGAACATTGGCGACGTCAGAAAAGAGCAGCAGACTGGCAGGGCCAAAATGATCCAACATCCATTGACGCCATTGGTGTTCCCCGTGGTGTTTCAAGTGAGTACAAATTCATAGATCAAATCGCTGCAGGATTTGAGTCCTCGATCTGTTGGCGGTGTACAACCAACAAAAACGTAGACAGAATCAACTACATCCATTACAACGTGCAAAAATTGGGCAATTGGACACAGAGTGGGCTGTACATGAACAGATATCAGCCACATCACTTATGGCATTCCAAAACAGGATAGCTGTTGACATGTTGTTGGCTGAGAGGAGGAGTATGTGCTATGTTCAGGAGAACAATGCTGCACATTCATTCCCAACAACACAGCTACGAATGGCAGTCTCACCGAGGCCATAGAGGGACTCCGAACTCTTAATGGTAAAATGAAGGAACACTCTGGTGTTGAGACCTCCATGTGGAACTCTGGGATGAATGCCTTTGGAAAATACAAAGCCGTGGTGTCCTCAATTTTGGTATCAATTGCTGTTTTTGCAGCAGGAAAGGAATAGGAAATAAAAAGAGAGGGATCGGCAGAGTATGCTCAGAGCGGCAAGAGGTTGTAACTGCGTACATCTCTGTCCATTCTCCTCGCGAGTAAAAGGACCAGTATCTTGTCTTTCTTCTTAGTTTATTGTTTATTAAATGTTCTAGGTTGTTTGAACCTGACAACACTATTCTAAGATTTTGAGCACCAATGGATTTTTTCCACCAATGGATTCTGTCTTATGGGTCACTGATAGTTTAGTGGTACACTCGCCTGACTTTGGTGCGGGCAGCGTGGCTTGTGTTCCCACTCAGTGACGGTGTGAATGTGGTTGCGAATGGTTGTCCTTGTCTATATGTGCCCTGCGACTGAGTGGCAACCAGTTCAGGGTGTAGTCCGCCTTTCGCCCGAAGTCAGCTGGGATAGTCTCCTGCGCCGCGTGACCCTAACTACGATACGTGGTGGTGAAAATGGTTGGGTGGATGGATTCTGTCTTGTTATCAGAAGGCTACTCCCTTTCTGAGGTCTCTAGGCCTCATTCTTACCAGTTCATAAAAAGAAACAAAACTCTTGCCCTACAGTATCATTGCGTCACACTAGTTAATCACCAATCCTCCAAAATAAATAAATAAATAAATACATTTCCCCACAACTTATTTTACACTGCAGCAACAGCTCACAACACATTACATAAGTAATAACAGGCACAAAGGTACATACAGTATCGACAGCGAACAACAGATCTTCCTGTAATCAATCAAACAATGCACTTTCATCAAACACTGATTCCAGCATTCGTCACCACACATGTACCTGTATGTAAATGCACCAACACACCATTCATCAGCAGACGGCACAGTCACTCACACCAAGTCGTTTTCGACCATAAGTTGAACAGTCTCAAATAACTTTACAGCTTTTCCATCATTTTAATTGCTGTAAGGCACTTGGTGTTACATTTTTAATGTAAAAAAGGTGCTACATAAATAAATTTGCTTTGATTGTGGATTAAGGAGGACACTGGAGATGAGGCTCGAAGGCGAGCGCCTGGTGGCCAGGCCTGCACCCATGGGGCCCGGCCGGGCACAGCCCAAAAGGGTAACGTGGGTCCCCCTTCCCATGGGCTCACCACCTGTGGGAGGGCCATAGGGGTCGGGTGCAGTGTGAGCTGGGCGGTGGCCGAAGGCAGGGATCTTGGCGATCCGATCCCCGGCTACAGAAGTTGGCTCTAGGTACATGGAATGTCACCTCTCTGGCAGGGAAGGAGCCCGAGCTAGTGTGTGAGGTCGAGAAGTTCCGACTTGATATAGTCGGGCTCGCCTCCACACACAGCTTGGGCTCTGGTACCAGTCATCTCGAGAGGGGTTGGACTCTCTTCCACTCTGGAGTTGCCCACGGTGAGAGGCATACCCACGGTGTGGGTATACTTATTGCCCCCCGACTCGGCGCCTGTACGTTGGGGTTCACCCCGGTGGATGAGAGGGTAGCCTCCCTCCGCCTTCGGGTGGGGGTGACGGGTCCTGACTGTTGTTTCTGCCTATGCACCAAACGGCAGTTCAGATTACCCACCCTTTTTGGAGTCCTTGGAAGGGATGCTGGAGAGTGCTCCCGCTGGGGACTCCATCGTTCTGCTGGGGGACTTCAATGCTCACGTGGGCAATGACAGTGAGACCTGGAAGGGCGTGATTGGGAGGAAATGCCCCCCCGATCAGAACCCGAGCAGTGTTCTGTTATTGGACTTCTGTGCTCATCAGGGATTCTCCATAACGAACACCATGTTCAAGCATAAGGGTGTCCACACGTGCACTTGGCACCAGGACACCCTAGGTCCCAGTTTGATGATCGACTTTGTGGTCGTGTCATCGGACTTGCGGCCGCATGTCTTGTGAAGTCAGGTGAAGAGAGGGGCAGAGCTGTCAACTTATCACCACCTGGTGGTGAGTTGGCTCCGATGGTGGTGGAAGATTCCAGTCCGACCTGGCAGGCCCAAACGTATTGTGAGGGTCTGTTGGGAACGTCTGGCAGAATCCCCTGTCAGAAGGAGTTTCAACTCCCACCTTCGGCAGAACTTCACCCACGTCTCGGGGGAGGTGGGGGACATTGAACCCGAGCGGACCATGTTCCGCGCCTCTATTGCCTGCAGCTGTGGCCGTACGGTAGTCTGTTTCTGTCGTGGCGGCAATCCCTGAGCCCGTTGGTGGACACAGATGGTGAGGGATGCTGTCGAGCTGAAGGAGTCCTATCGGGCCTTTTTTGGCCCGTGGGACTCCTGAGGCAGCTGATGGGTACCGGCTGGCCAAGCTGAATGCAGCTTTGGTGGTCGCTGAAGCAAAAACATGGGCATGGGAAGGAAAAAGACTTTCGGGCGGCTTCGAGGAAATTCTGCTCCACCATCCGGCGTCTCAGGAGGGGAAAGCAGTGCACCACCAACACTGTGTATAGTGGGGATGGGGCGCTGCTGACCTTGACTCGGGACATGAGTCGCTGGGTAGAATACTTCGAAGACCTCCTCAACTCCACCGACACGCCTTCCCATGAGGAAGCAGAGTCTGGGTTCTCTGAGGCGGGCTCTCCTATCTCTGGGGTTGAGGTCACCGAGGTGGTTAAAAAGCTCCTCGGTGGCAGGGCCCCAGGGGTAGATGAGTTCCTAAAGGTTCTAGATGTTGTGGGGCTGTCCTGGTTGACACGCCTCTGCAACATCGCGTGGACATCGGGGACAGTGCCTCTGGATTGGCAGACTGGGGTGGTGGTCCCCCTTTTTAAAAAGGGGGACCGCAGGGTGTGTTCCACCGACAGGGGGATCACCCTCCTCACCCTCCCTGGTAAGGTCTATTCAGGGTTGCTGGAAAGGAGGGTCCGTCAGGAAGTCGAACCTCAGATTCAGGAGGAGCAGTGTGGTTTTCGTCCTGGCCGTGGAACAGTGGACCAGCTCTACACCCTTGGGAGGGTCCTCGAGGGTGCATGGGAGTTCACCCAACTAGTCTACATGTGTTTTGTGGACTTGGAGAAGGCGTTCGACCGTGTCCCTCGGGGAATCCTGTGGGGGGTGCTTCGGGAGTATGGAGTACCGAACCCCCTGATACGGGCTGTTCGGTCCCTGTACGACCGGTGCCAGAGCTTGGTCCGCATTGCCGGCAGTAAGTCGGACTCGTTTCCGGTGAGGGTTGGACTCCGCCAAGGCTGCCCTGTTCTGTTCATAACTTTTATGGACAGAATTTCTAGGCAGCAGCCGAGGCGTAGAGGGGGTCCGGTTTGGTGGACTCAGAATTGCATCTCTGCTTTTTGCAGATGATGTGGTTCTGTTCACTTCATCTAGCCGTGATCTCCAACTCTCACTGGAGCAGTTCGCAGCCGAGTGTGAAGCGGCTGGGATGGGAATCAGCACCTCCAAATCTGAGACCATGGTCCTCAGTCGGAAAAGGGTGGCATGCCCTCTCCGGGTCGGGGATGAGATCCTGCCCCAAGTGGAGGAGTTCAAGTATCTTGGGGTCTTGTTCACGAGTGAGGGAGATCGACAGGCGGATCGGTGCAGCGTCTGCAGTGATGCGGACTTTGTATCAGTCCGTTGTGGTAAAGAAGGAGCTAAGCCGAAAGGCGAAGATCCCGATTTACCGCTACGAATTTGACGTAGAGCGTTGATAGTCTGGCGACGAGTTGGAGTCCCACAGTGTCTTGAGAGTAGTCAGGCGTAATTAGGATGATAAGATGCACCTGCTAGACTCCAACACGTCAACCCTACAAAGCATTCATGACACACCCACACACATACACTCAAGGGCTGGACACAGTTTTAACACTGTGGCTTTAAAACTAATTAATGGCTGTTCTAAAACACCTATCTACTCATATACCTCATTTCACTGTGAAATAATTTTCTCACTTTTACTATACCTATGTAAAATACGCACTATAGACTTTTGAAGATTTTTCTGGGGCAGGGACAATACGCATTGTACACGAGAAATTGCGGTACATACAGGATTTGGAGCAACATACCATCCGGGAAACGTCATTTTCAGGGACGACCTTCGTTCGTTAAGCAAGACAATGCCAAGCCACATTCTGCAGGTGTTACAACAGTGTGGCTTCGTAGTTAACGAGTGCGAGTACGAGACTGGCCTGGCAAGAGTCCAGACTTGTCTCCCATTGAAAATGTGTGGGGCATTATGCAGCGCAAAATACCACAACAGACACCCCCGACTGTTGAGCAACTAATGTTGTATGTCAACAAGAATGGAAAAAAATTCCACTCACAAAGCTTGAACAGTTAAGTGTCCTCATTTCCCAAACACTTATTGAGTTTTGTTCAAAGGAAAGGTGATGTAACACAGTTGTAAACATGCCCCAGCGTTTATTGGAAGGTATTGCAGGTCTTAAATTCAACTTGAGAGAATATTTGCAGAAAAAAAACAACAATAACGTTAATCAGTTTCAACATTAAATAACTTGTCTTTGTAGTGTATTCAATTGAATATAGGGTGAAAAGGATTTGCAAATCATTGTATTGTTTTTAATTTACATTTTACACAACGTCACAACTTCACAAAAGTTGAATGGCGCAGGATCGCCACCGTTGCACAGGCTCACCCCCTTTTTTATTGGACCTCCAAACATGCGTTCAGTCATATCTACAGCATTCTGATTAAATTACTTTTATTGGATTTATTTAGTCAGAATAAAATAAAATCACATGCTCTCCTACGATGTGTGTCGGAGCGGTGGGCACGGTCTCACTGGTGATGATTAACTTCCGTATTTCACGTTGATTCCACATTAAAAGTGTGATATATTTCCCAAACAGAATCGTATGGCATTGACGTCTCAGGAAAACGCCACGTTACAGAAATTACAGTGAGCCTCAGACTTCAATGAGTCATGCGTCTTGAGTCATTGTGCCCAAATGAGACGTTTACGCACAGCGGGCGCGTCAGAAGTCATTACGGGAGAATGTGCATACAAGTTAGAAAACCAGGCGCGTAAAAGAAAAAAACTTACAAACAAGAGAATATGGCCCTCAATTAATACAAGAGACTAATGGAAAAACAGTAAAGAACTAGTAAACAAACAGAAAATACTTTCGAGTGGATAAGTAATTTACTTTCTACTACATTAACTGTGACACTGCAACTGTTAAGTCCACAATAATGTTTACAGTAACTGACAAGTGGGCTAATTGTAATGCAGCAATCCAAATTGACCCAGATGCTTGTTTTGTGAGTGTAATTGCAGGGCCCCCTAATATGCGATGATTCACCCTTCCTGTGTGTAACTTCAACAGTGTTTATCTATATTTCGTCTATGTCTGTGTTTCAATAATCTAAAGTTCCTAAACTTCACACAATTGTTCATTACATTATCAGTGGAAGCTACACAAAACAAAGATCACTTTACAAAAATATGTATGTGGGGTGAACCAGCCTTTTTTTTTTTTTTTTGACAGACACAATTTCGAGAACAAATATACAGTTGCATTGAGAAGTTTACATATGTACACTCATCATGAATGAGCATAAAATATTTCAAATTTGCCTCAGCGGGGCAACTAGCTGGCCCAAAATAAGTATTTTTCCATCCTCTGATCAGTTGGCCAAAGCAAGCCAAGTTTGACTAGTAAAACACACCTGTAGTGATCTGCATATATTATGATCTTTAATAACTGGCATCTCTGAAGCATATGATGTATTTAATTAAATGTGTGTGTGTTTTTTTGTTAAAATCAATGTATGGCATAATGCCCAATTTGACCTGTGAGAGGCAGCATGGTGCCGCAGGATACAACAAAGAAAGAGTACCAATCAAAGAGAAATATAAAGAAGCTAAATTAATTCAAATACATGAAGCTAAGCTAATTCTTAGTATTTAGTATCTCGTCACTAGTGACTTGTCAGACACGTTATACAAGCACTCAACACGAACATTTGCTCCTCTATTTGTGCGTGGCAACAGTACATTTTTGTTTTAGAGACATCCAAGACACCTTTGCTGACTTTAGATCGAAATTGAGGGCAAATGCTCAAATCTTGTGCGGTTGTCGCTATGTGTGCGTAACCCGCTTTAGAGCTTCACTGAGTTCCCTGGACTTATCCATTGTTCTATTGGTGTATCCAATAATGCTTTCAAAGAAATGATTTTTACGTTGACAAAGCAAAACTACAGCTGCAGGAATTATGATAGCTAACAATAATTTAATAGAGCTTTGCCTTGTCACATTAAAAACATCCTAGAACCTTCCAAAACCAAAATATTTAGTTGAATGTGTGCATACAGTATACAGTATAGTTTTGACTGTGTGGATGAGACAAAATCCCCCCAAAATGTAAACTTGTTCACCTCGTTCAAATAAGTCATTAAAAACCCAGCACATTTCTATGTTAGATTGAATGTTACATCTTCAATTTACTCGCCAATGTTTCCCCGTTATTACAGTCAATCATCTGAGTGGTCAGTGTCTTTATTTGTTTATTTATTCTTACTCCACAAGTCTTCAACCTCTTTCTTCAGGATTCAGATGTCATTTTTTTAATTTCCACAAACCCCACTGGTATGTCAACCAGTAGGTGGATTTCATGTTTTCTTTGGTTCAAGACTTCAGTCCAGGTTTGAGCAATTTCACGTTATTCTGTATTTTAGAAAGTTGTTTATCAAGATGTGATTAACTATTGCAGTGATTCTACTTGCGGTAGTGCTCAATGTTAAACATTATTTGCTTTATTGAGATTTAAGAAGGGTGGCGGTGGTGGTTGCATCTTCTCCCCAGGCCTGTGTGGGTTTTCTCCGGGTACTCCGGTTTCCTCCCACATCCCCAAAACATGCACGGTAGGTTAATTGAAGACTATAAGTTGTCCATAGGTATGGATGTGAGTTGGAATGGTTATTTGTTTATATGTGCCCTTCGATTGGCTGGCAACCAGTTCAGGGTGTACCCCGCCTCCTGCCCGCTATTAGCTGGGATAGGCTCCGGCGTACCCACGACCCTAGTGAGGATAAGCTGTGTGGAAAGTGGATAGAGATTTAAGATAGGACTGTCATTGTTGGTGTGCTGGTTCATGCTCACGCAGTTCAAAGCGATCTTCTTCAGTCGTCTTGTTACTGACTGTCAACCAGTCAAAGGTATAAGGTCAGACTGCCTTTCACCCAGACAGCTGGGGTAGCCCCAGTCATGACCACGGACAGATTAAGCAGTATAGAAAATAGATGGATCATTTAATATTTTTTTTCTGTTTTCAATCCATGTATGAAATCAACCCAATAAATAAATTGCCTTAATTTGCCTGTTGCTCATGTGGGTGATCTTTAGTCACTGTGGTTATTTGCCTCATTTACAAGCCAATGTTTCTTTAGAACTATTTTGAAGCTGTTCAAGTGAAATGACCATTAGTACATATTGTTGCTTCAAATAAATGGTGTGTGGGTGCTGAAGAAAAGGACTATGCTCGACTATACTAACAAACTTCTGCGGTTACACATCTGCTGCTCATTACTTGGAAAGTGTTGAAAGGTGTCCTAACTCAACTAAATGTCGTGACTCCATGTCCTCAGAAGTGGATCGTTGTACCACAGGGTTTATCTTTGTGTATTGTAGTGTGACACACTGTAGTAATACCACACTAGTGTGAATCATCTGGGCAGACAGTAAGTCTTTCATGGTTTGTGGGAAACACCAGAAGCAACCGCTAATGCTGTCATACACATCTCTTTAAATGTTGACAAATGATGATAGAATGACTGTCAAAGGGCCTTTCGACATGCTTTCCAGTGGCGCATGCGGTCTTTTCCCCCCAATGACAGTCCTCAGTGGGGCTAAGTCACCATTCTGTGGTTAGCGAGAGTCAAGTCACTCACAGAACCATGGAGTCAGACCAACAATCGTGGTCAAGCCACCCACTCTTTGGTCAAAAACATCTCCTCCTAATATGAAGTGGCTTGCTTTTCCAAATTTGTCTTGTGAAATGCTTAAACTGGCCCAGCATAAAGGCAAGGGCGTGTACCAGTGTAGTACTGTCGTCACAATGGAAGTGTGGGTCATTGACCCACTCTCCACATTCTGTCTCATAAAAGAAATGAAATGTGGGGTTTGGTTAAAATAAACAGGTGGGGCCTTTTTCTTCATCTACTTCTTATTCTCTCTCTCTCTTTTTTTTTTTTTTACCAAAATAGTTAATTCACCATCACAGGTGTGAGATGGGACAGACAGAACATAATGGCAAGAGCAATGTTTCCTTACCTTTAGCCAAGGCACATATTTTATAATGAAAAAATAAAATCTCATGGCACAACACAAAACAAAAATGTCACAATGAGTACAAGTCTGAAATAATGATGAGCTAGTGTCAATTTACTCGCAAATGTACTTACAAGTGTGAAATCTGGGCATTTTTACTTGCTACCATTCTGTTGTATAAATGGCAACAGGCAGATACACAGATTAATTCAGGGATGGGCAACTGGCAGCTCGCGGGCCCCTCAATTTATTTCTGAAAATCCAAAACAAAGCTTCCTTCACAATGCATGGGCAAAAAAGAAAAAGAGGAAAAAAAAAATACAATGCATGGTCAGTTTTAAGTTGTCATGAAACTGTCCACCGCCAGATGGCAGACATCGCTTTATACAGCTTCTCTCCTTCTACCGGTTCTTCTCCATCAGAGAGGAATAAAGAGACACTGTCAACTGCATAGATATGAAGAGTAGATACGCCGACAGATAAATTAACTTGATCATGAAGGGACTTAAATCCTCCATCTTCTGATCTGAGGTCAGATGCCTTATCCAGTAGGTCGGATGGCCTGCATGGCTAGTGCTATGGAGTTAAGTAGCTGCCAAAAAGGTGTATGCGTAATTAAGTGCATGAAGACTCACCACTATTGGTAATTATGCCCTTACATTTCCATTCATCCATCCATCCATTTTCTACACCGCTTATCCTCACGAGGGTCACGGGTGCGCTGGAGCCCATCCCAGCTAACTGCGGACGAGAGGTGGGGTACACCTTGAACTGGTTGCCAGCCAATCGCAGGGCACATGTAGACAAGCAGTCATTCACGCTCACATTCACACTTACAGGTAATTTAGAGTCTTCAATTAACATACCACGCATGTTTTTGGGATGTAGGAGGAAACCGGAGTACCTGGAGAAAACCCACGCAGGCACGGGGAGAACATGCAAACTCTGCAGGCGAGTCCGGATTTGAACCAGGGTCCTCAGAACTGTGAGGCAGATGTGTTATTCAGCCGTGCCGCCGCCCTTGCATTTTAAAACAAAACGTTTACTTACAAAATGTTTGAAGCAAAGCTGGCATTCAAGCAGGTCTTGAATCTCACATTTTAGTAAGATGTACTAAAAGAAACTACAATTAGTGGAAAAAAATAGTATTTAAAAGGGTGCAATCATTTTATGATTTTTATATGTAGTGTGTAGTGGCAGCACTTGCCATTGTTTCTGAGTGTATTACAGCAAGGGTTTGTACATGCTTGCAGAGCTCAGAAGTCAAAGTGTTACTCATGTTACTGTCCAAACATCCAGCTATGAATGCACTACACTGGAACTACTATAATAATTCCTGTAAGGAATAATGCAATCATCATAAAACATTGATTAACAATACAGTGCAAAGGCAATCCCCCCAACTCTGTCAATATTAGGACATCAGAATCTTTATTGGCCCGCCCCCATTTTTGTCAATATTAGGACATCAGAATCTTTATTGGCCAAGTATATCAAAAACATGCAAGGAATTTGTCTACGGTAGCTTTAGTACGACAACAGTCAATTGACAGTGAATATTTTTTAGACATAAAAACACAGTCACTGAGCAATAAGAGGTTACCAGTAATGTGGTAATGCCAATAGATTTTATTTTTTATTTTTTTGACAATTGTGCAAATGATGCCAAATCCTCAAGCAATTTAGAGCAGTTTGAAATGACTAATAGAACAATAGTCCAGTGCAGTGACCATTGTGCAAATGGTGCAGAGGCTTCAAGAAATTATGCAGTTTAAAGTGAGTTCATGAATAATGTATGATTGCCCCTCCTTGAGCTGTCACCTTATCGTGGTGGAGGGGTTTGTGTGTCCCAATGATCCTAGGAGCTAAGTTGTCTGGGGCTTTATGCCCCTGGCGCGGTCACCCATGGCAAACAGGTCCTAGGTGAGGGACCAGACAAAGCACAGCTCCAAAACCCCCTATGATGTTAAAAAATTCAGGAAGACGTTTTCCCTTGCCGGGAAGCGGGTCACCGGGGCCCCCCTCTGGAACCAGGCCTGGAGGTGGGGCTCGAAGGCGAGCGCCTGTTGGCCGCGCCTGCACCAATGGGGACCAGCCGTGCACAGCCCGAGAGGGTAACGTGTGGCCCCCTGTGGGAGGGGCCACAGGGGTTGGGTGCAATGTGAGCTTGGCGGTGGCTGGATGGGGGGACCTTGGCGATCCGATCCCCGGCTACAAAAGCTGGCTCTAGGGACGTGGAAGGTCACCTCTCAGCAGGGAAGGAGCCCGAGCTGGTGTGTGAGGTCGAGAAGTTCCGACGAGATATAGTTGGGCTCGCCTACACACACAGCTTGGGCTCTGGTACCAGTCCTCTCGAGAGGGGTTGGATTCTCTTCCACTCGACAGTTGCCCACGGTGAGAGGCGCCGAGCAGGTGTGGGTATACTTATTTCCCCCCGGCTCTGCGCTTGTACGTTGGGGGTCACCCTGGTGGACGAGAGCGGAGCCTCCCTCTGCCTTTGAGTGGGGGGATGGGTCCTGACTGTTGTTTGTGCATATGCACCAAACAGCAGGTCAGAGTACCCGCCCTTGTTGGAGTCCTTGGAGTGGGTGCTGGAGAGCGCTCCCGCTGGGGACTCCATTGTTCTGCTGGGGGACTTCAATGCTCATTTGGGCAATGACAATGAGACCTGGAAGGGCGTGATTGGGAGGAACGGCCCCCCTGATCAGAACCAGAGTGGTGTTCTATTATTGGACTTCCGTGCGCATCACGGATTGCCATAACAAACACCATGTTCAAGCATAAAGGTGTCCATACGTGCCATTGGCACCAGGACACCCTAGGTCGCAGTTCGATGTTCGACTTTGCGGTCGTGTCATCAGACTTGCGGCCGCATGTCTTGGACACTCCGGTGTTCCTGTTCAGTATTTTCAATATTTTGGTACCATTTATGGATTTATTTTTCATGTTCAGTGGGAAAATTAGTATGTCCGCATTTTTAATCTTGTTAAGAAGCTTTGACCTTTGAATGTATTTTAAATATAACTTGAATGAAGTGTGGTTGTAGTACCTGGCAAACTTGGACATGCAGTTAAGGTCAGTTTTTATCAGCGTGACTTGTTTCCCAATCACTGATACAATGAGCCAAAAAGGTTCTATGACTGACATCAGTATATGGATGTCTCATAGACATTTTATGGCACAAGAACAAGTCTGATATATCTGGTAACTCCTTACTCCCTTTGGCTGTTCTGATGTGTTGTTGAATTTTTTTGAAAAAATGTAATCGTTCACAAAATTGCCAGGAAATATGAACACAATAAACATTTAATTGTTGTATTATCTATTTTATTGACAGTATCTTACTTAAATTGAGTACATGCATGGATCTGAATTTCTGATCCCATTGAAAAAACGACTTTAAATTATATCATGTAGAAAAAATCTCTCCACCAAAGTTCTTGGCAGTTGTCACAGGAGGGATTGGAAGAGCATACATGGAGACTCAGCTCCTTCATTATGTGCAGCGAGATATAGTATCACAATGTCTTCTACCAGTCTGTGTGGGGAGGTGCGATTCCCTGTGTTGCTGTCGGCTTGGACACATTGAACCTCTCAGAGTAAAGTGTTTTTAAGCTCTACCTTCTTTTTATGCATTATTCTCTTTCTATTGCTGACCTTATCTGTCATCTTGTGATGCTTTAAATGACCTATTTAATCCTGTGAACATTGGCACTTATGACTTAGTTCTGGTTTTACAAATGATGTCTGCAGAAAAAAATCCCCCCAAAATAGATTTAGTAGTAATTTTAGGCTTGTTTTTCAGACAGATTTTGGCCCGCCCACATTTTGGACACGTCATCCTGTCACAGCCTGACACGTCAAGTGCAGAAGGCAAGGACATGTCCACTTTGAACAACTACTACTGCAGTGTCATTTTTGTCTATATTGAAAGTCAGGATTTTTTTTTTTTAATTATTAAATTAATAACGAGTGAAAATGGTGATAATGAAACATTTAATAGGCTTGTTTAAAAAAATTATTGGATTTCTCTTGGCACTCCGGTTTCCTTCCACATCCCAAAAACATGCATGGTAGGTTAATTGACAACTCTAAATTGCCCGTAGGTGTGAATGTGAGTGCAAATGGTTGTTTGTTTTTATGTGCCCTACGATTGGCTGGCAACCAGTTCAGGGTGTACCCCGCCTTCTGCCCGATGATAGCTGGGATAGGCCTCCAGCACGCCCGCGACCTGAGAGAGGAGAAGCGGCTCAGAAAATGGATGGATGGAAAACAATTATTGTTGAAATGCCCCCTTGAGGACAGAAGACAAATACTTGTTTGAAGTGTTTTTTTTTGTTTTTTTATATAAAGGTTTTGTTTGAAGCGCTCCTGCTGGGGATTGCTGGGGGACTTCAATGACAGCAAGACCTGGAAGGGCTTCATTGGGAGGGACACCCTCGCCGATCAGAACCCGAGCGGTATTCTGTTATTGGACTTCTGTGCTCATCACTGATTGTCCACAACGAACACCATGTTCAAACATAACGGTGTCCACATGTGCACTTGGCACCAGGACACCCTAGGTCACAGTTCGATGATCGACTTTGTGGTCGTGTCATCGGACTTGCGGCCGCATGTCTTGGACAGATGTCAACTGATCACCACCTGGTGGTGAGTTGGCTCCGATGGTGGGGAAAGATGCCGGTCCGACCTGGTAGGCCCAAACGTATCGTGAGGGTCTGTTGGAAACGTCTGGCAGAATCTCCTGTCCGAAGGAGTTTCAACTCCCACCTCCGACAGAACTTTGCTCATGTTCTGGGGGAGGTGGGGGACATTGCGCCTCCATTGCTGGGGCGGGCGACCGGAGCTGTGGCCGTAAGGTGGTGCCTGTATGTGTGTGTGTGTGTGTGTGTGTGTGTGTGTGTGTATATATATATATATATATATATATATATATATATATATATATATATATATATATATATATATATCTCCAAGATGGCGCCTACCAGTGTGGTCGCCTCGGTAACGCGCTCTCTAGTATTGTCTTTGTTTTTGTGTTTTTCGTCCGTCTTTGGAGACCTTACACGACTCACTTACACAAGGGGAGACCTGCTAACCCTCAAGGAGGCTACTCCGGACTTTCTGTCACCAACTTTCGAAAATCCGCTCAGCTTTTTCCCCCGAGTTACTCACCGGAGCGGCGTCCGCGGTTTTCGGCGCATGGAAGTGGAAGCGGCGCCACAGAGGAAAACGAGCCGGCATTCAGGTAAAACTCCGCAAGAGAGGACACAGATTGGCGTTCCCGTCGATCCACCTCGCGAATGTACGCTCCCTACCCAACAAAATGGACGAGCTTCATCTTCTGTTAAAGACCAGTAAAGACTTCGGACGTTCCGCGGCCATGTGCTTCACGGAGACCTGGCTTTGCGACGCTGTACCCGATGGCGCCGTCATGCTTCCCGGCTTCAACATTCATCGAGCGGACCGCGACATGGAATCATCGGGGAAAACGAAGGGCGGGCGGCGGGATATGCCTCCATATCAATGAAAAATGGTGTACGGACGTCACGGTGCTCAGCACACACTGCAGCCCGCATTTGGAGTTGCTGTTTTTGAACTGTAAACCATTCTACTCGCCACGTGAGTTTGCATCGTTTAAACTGGCTGGAGTCTAGATTACACCGCAAGCTAACACGAACGCCGCATTGCTAACGCTCGCCGAACAAGTCAACGAAATTGAAAAAAAAAAACACCCGGACTCACCCCTCATTATTCTCGGGGACTTTAACAAAGCTAAACTCAACCACGAACTCCCTAAATACAAGCAGCACATCGACTGTCCTACCAGGGAAAATAATACTTTAGACCACTGCTACACTACGGTAAAAAACGCATATCGTGCTATACCTGGGCTCGTCTGATCACTGCTTAATTCACTTAATACCGACGTACAAGCAAGAACTTAAATGTGCGAAGCCTACAGTGAAAACAGTCAAAAAGTGGACCAATGAAGCCAAGATGGAACTTCAAAGGTGTTTAGACTGCACAGACTGGAGTGTCTTTGAAAATTCAGCTGGCAGCCTGGATGAATATACGGACACTGTCACATCCTATATCAGTTTCTGTGAAGAGGTTTGTGTACCAACAAAATCATTTCGGACATTCAACAACAACAAGCCGTGGTTCACTGCTAAACTTAAGCAGCTTCGCCAAGCTAAGGAAGATGCATATCAGAGCGGGGACAGGGCCCTGTATAATCGAGCTAGAAACCAGCTTACTAAAGAAATTAACATTGCAAAGAGGATCTATGCAGCAAAGTTGGAAAAACAGTTTAGCGCGAACGACTCGAAATCAGTCTGGCGTGCATTCCAATCGCTGACTAATTACAAGCGACGATCCCCCCAAGCTGAGAACAATAGCACACTAGCCAACGACTTGAATACCTTCTATTGCAGATTTGAAAAAGACAGTTTCACTCCACACACCCACCCGACCGCACCCGCGACCACAACCACACCTCTGACTTCTGCGTTAACCATCCATGAACAGGATGTGAGACGCATCTTCAAACAACAGAAGATTAACAAAGCGGCAGGACCGGACCATGTGTCCCCATCCTGCCTCAAAGTCTGCGTGGACCAGCTTGCTCCAGTCTTCACTCAGATCTTCAACAGATCTTTGGAAATGTGCGAAGTTCCATCCTGTTTGAAACGCTCCACCATCATTCCAGTCCCCAAGAAACCTGCAATCACTGGTCTGAATGACTACAGGCCTGTCGCTTTGACATCTGTGGTCATGAAGTCCTTTGAACGTCTCATGCTGGACCACCTCAAGAGTGTCACAGGTCCCCTGCTGGACCCCCTGCAGTTTGCCTACCAAGCGAACAGGTCTGCGGATGATGCAGTCAACATGGGACTGCACTTCATCCTAGAACACCTCGACAGTGCAGGGACCTACGCGAGGATCCTGTTCGTGGACTTCAGCTCAGCGTTCAACACCATCATCCCTGAACTCCTTTCAACCAAGCTTCTCCAGCTCAGCGTCTCACCTGCCATCTGCCAGTGGATTTACAGCTTTCTGACGGGCAGGACACAGCAGGTCAGGCTGGGAGAGACCACCTCATCCACACGCAGCATCAGCACTGGGGCGCCCCAAGGTTGTGTCCTCTCTCCGCTGCTCTTCTCTCTCTACACGAATGACTGCACCTCAGCGAACCCGACTGTCAAGCTCCTGAAGTTTGCAGATGACATCACTGTCATCGGCCTCATCAAGGACGGTGACGAGTCTGTATATCGACAGGAAGGGGAGCGGCTGGAGCTGTGGTGCGGCCGACACAACCTGGAACTGAACACGCTCAAGACGGTAGAGATGATCGTGGACTTCAGGAGGCATCCTTCGCCACAGCTGCCCCTCACGTTGTCCAGCTGCCTTGTGTCAACCGTCGAGACCTTCAAGTTCCTGGGAATTACAATCTCTCAGGACCTGAAGTGGGCGACCAACATCAACTCCGTCCTCAAAAAGGCCCAGCAGAGGATGTACTTCCTGCGGCTTCTGAGAAAGCATGGCCTGCCACCGGAGCTGCTGAGACAGTTCTACACGGCGGTCATCGAATCAGTCCTGTGTTCTTCCATCACAGTCTGGTTTGGTGCTGCTACAAAAAAGGACAAACTCCGACTGCAACGGACAATCAAAACTGCTGAAAGGATTGTCGGTACCCCCCTACCCACCATTGAGGACTTGCACGCTGCCAGAACTAAGACAAGGGCGTGCAAAATCCTCTCGGACCGTCTGTACCCCGGTCACCAGCTTTTCCAGCTCCTTCCCTCAGCTAGGCGCTACCGATCAACGCAAACTAGAACTAGTAGACATTCCAACAGCTTCTTCCCTCTTGCGATCAACTTCTTAAACACCTAACCTATAATTCCAATACAACAAGCTGGAAATTTTTTGACTTGAGTTCGTTGTCACATTTCTGTGGGGCCAATTATGTATTACTCGTGCACTCACTGTAGTTGTCTCGCCATGCTGCACTATTTGCATATACTGGCCACTCATGCCAGAGTAGCATCTGCTCCATTTGCACACTGATTGAGGAGTATCTGTAACATTTGCCACAACCAACATTGTCCCAGATGATCGCACTACTCGTCACTTTAAACCGCATACACTCCTTGAAGTCTCAGCGCCCTTTGCACAATGGTCATTGCAACGGACTATTGCAATATTAGTCATTCGAACTGCTCTAAGTGCTAGAGGACTCAATGTCAATGTCTCTATGTCTCCAAAGTGTTCTGTAAATTGACTGTCTGTTGAACTAGAGCGGCTCCAACTACCGGAGACAAATTCCTTGTGTGTTTTGGACATACTTGGCAAATAAAAGATGATTCTGATTCTGATTCTGTCGTGGCGGCAATCCCCGAATCCGTTGGTGGACACCAACGGTGAGGGATGCCGTCAAGCTGAATTTTGAGTCCTATCAGGCCTTTTTGGCCTGTCGGACTCCTGAGGCAGCTGATGGGTACCGGCTGGCCAAGCGGAATGCAGCTTCGGTGGTCGCTGAAGCAAAAACTCAGGCATGGGAGAAGTTCGGTGAGGCCATGGAGAGAGACTTCTGGACGGTTTCGAGGAAATTCTGGTCCACCATCCGGCGTCTCAGGAGGGGGAAGCAGTGCACCATCAACCCTGTGTATAGCGGAGATGTGGGGCGCTGCTGATCACAACTCGGGACGTTGTGAGTCGGTGGGGAGAATACTTCGAAGACCTCCTCAACTCCACCGACACGCGTTCCAATGTGGAAGCAGAGTCTGGGTTATCTGAGGCGGGCTCTCCTATCTCTGGGGTTGAGGTCACCGAGGTGGTTAAAAAGCTCCTCGGTGGCAAGGCTGAGATTCGCCCGGAGTTCCTAAAGGCTCTGGATGTGGTGGGGCTGTCCTGGTTGACACGTTTCTGCAACATCGCGTGGACAACGGGGACAGTGCCTGTGGATTGGCAGACTGGGGTCCCTTTTTAAGAAGGGAGACCGGAGGGGTGTGTTGCAACTACAGGGGGATCACACTCCTTAGCCTCCCTGGTAAGGTCTATTCAGGGGTGCTGGAGAGGAGTGTCCATCGGGAAGTCGAATTTCAGATTCAGGAGGAGCAATGTGGTTTTCGTCCTGGTCGTGGAACAGTGGACCAGCTCTACACCATCAGCAGGGTCCTCGAGGGTGCATGGGAGTTCGCCCAAGCAGTTTACATGTGTTTTGTGGACTTGGAGAAGGCATTCGACCGTGTCCCTCGGGAAGTCCTGTGGGGGGTGCTACAGGAGTGTGGGGTATCAAACCCCCTGATACGGGCTGTTTGGTCCCTGTACGACCAATGTCAGAGTTTGGTCCGCATTGCCGGCAGTAAGTCCGACTCGTTTCCGGTGAGGGTTGGACTCCGCCAAGGCTGCAGTTTGTCACCGATTCTGTTCATAACTTTTATGGACAGAATTTCTAGACGCAGGCCGAGGCGTAGAGGGGGTCCGGTTTGGTGGCCTCACAATTGTATCTCTGCTTTTTGCAGATGATGTGGTTCTGTTCGCTTCATCAAGCGATGATCTCCAATTCTCACTGGAGCGGTTCGCAGCCGAGTGCGAAGCGGCTGGGATGAGAATCAGCACCTCCAAATCTGAGACCATGGTCCTCAATCGGAAAATGGTGGCATGCCCTCTCCGGGTCGTGGATGAGATCCTGCCCCAAGTGGAGGAGTTCAAGTATCTTGGGGTCTTGTTCACGAGTGAGGGAGACCGACAGGTGGATCGGTGCAGCGTTTCCAGTGATGCAGACTTTGTATCGGTCCGTTGTGGTAAAGAAGGAGCTAAGCCGAAAAGCGAAGCTCTCAATTTACCGGTCGATCTACATTTCTACCCTCACCTATGGTCACGAGCTGTGGGTTGTGACCGAAAGGACGAGATCCCGGATACAAGCGGCCAAAATGAGTTTCCTCCACAGGGTATCCCAGGCTCTCCCTTAGAGATATCGTGAGAAGCTCGGTCATCCGGGAGGGGCTCAGAGTAGAGCTGTTGCTCCTCCACATTGAGAGGAGCCAGATGAGGTGGCTGAGGCATCTGATTCGGATGCCTCCCGGACGCCTCCCTGGTGAGGTGTTCCGGGCACGTCCCACCGGAAGGAGACGCCGGGGACGACCCAGGACACGCTGAAGAGACTATGTCTCTCAGCTGGCCTGGGACCACCTCGGGATCCCACCGAAAGAGATGGATGAAGTGGCTGGGGAGAGGGAAGTCTGGGCGTCCCTGCTAAAGCTACTGACCCCCCGACCCGACCTCGGATAGGCGGTAGAAAATGGATGGATGGTTTTGTTTGAACCTGTTCTCCTCTTGCCAGCCATTTTGCAAATTACGACATTGTTGGATTGGCCATCAGCAGCATAGAACTGTGATTGAATTTTCTTGCTTTGGAAGGGGAACCACCACAAAACATTTTCAAAAGGCTGCAAAATGTGTATGGGGATGCTGCAATAGGCTAAAGCACAGTCAAAAAGGGGGTGTCCAGGAACAAAGGTGAAAGAAAGAGTGACCTCCGTGATAGGCAAAGGAGCGGCAGACCATCTTCAGTGGTTAATTCTAGGAATAGTGCGAGGGTCAAGGCACAGATCAGAAGAAGTCACCATTGATGAGATCACTGAATTTCTGGCAATAAACCATGGAAAGTGCTGCAAAAATCGTGAAAGAGCTAGGCTTTGCCAAAGTTAGCTATTTTTTCAGCAATTACTCCAAAATGGATTGATATTATTGCCAGTTTTCTTTTCTTGAGCAAAAAATACAAATCAACTTGTTAGTGAAATATGGACCATTAAGACCCCATACCTCCTTTAAGGTATCCAGCCTTAAGTTTGTGGACGGCTGTCTCACAACAGCAGCAGTGACTGCTGTGTGGGGCCACAAGGCATCTGGCATATTATATTACAAAGCATGCCTTTCTTTTGTTTGTCTGAGCCAGGTGAACTTGTCCAGCCACTACGGATAAAAAAAAACAAAAAACACTGACCCTATGTTTTGTGCAAAATCTGGTAAGATACATACACGAAAGGAAACCACATACAATCAACATATAATCCTGTTCGGGGCAATAACAGAAGGAGAATTCTTCGTTGTCATGAATTTTACACTTTGAATACAGAGTGCAGCAGTGGACCCCCGCTATTCGTGGGGGTTCGGGACTGCGTCAGACCACGAATAGCGAAAATGTACGGTAATTGCATTGGGGGGGAAAAGAAAATCTTGAATAAGCGGTAAAATACCGCCAATAAGCATTTTCAGGGTTGGTTCCCCCCAAAAGAAAAGAAATTGGGGGGAAAAAAATAAAGGAAAAAAAAAAAACAATCAGCGAATAGATGAATCCGCAGGTGCCAAACCTCGGGTATCCACTATATATGTTATATTTGTCCTCTGCATTGAACCAATCACAGGAGTGCACATGGCATTACAAGAGCAGGGGACACATTTTCGTGCTAGGGGTTCAGTTTTTTTAGGGTTTGTGTGCCTTGCTCAAAAGCACCCCAGCTGTGACTCTAAAATAAATTACAATGGCAGAGAATATACGGCCTATAGGTCTCTCGCATGGCGGGCAAGAATTCATCCACTGAAGCATCAATAATGTTAAGTGAACAGTTTATCAAAGACTCTCTTTTTGTCAAGTCAATAAATCATCATGTAGACATGGAATGAGGCTGCAAACCCACAGAGACTTTGGATTTTATTCATATTTACCAAACCGGCGCCACAGTGGGCGACTGGTTAGAGCGTTGCCCTACAGTTCTGAGGACCGGGGTTCAATCCCCGGCCCCGCCTGTGTGGAGTTTGCATTGTTCTCCCCGTGCCTGCGTGGGTTTTCTCCGGGCGCTCCGGTTTTCTCCCACATCCCAAAAACATGCATGCTAGGTTAATTGACAACTCTAAATTGCCCGTCGGTGTGAATGTGAGTGCGAATGGTTGTTTGTTTGTATGTGCCCTGCGATTGGCTGGCAACCAGTTCAGGGTGTACCCCGCCTCCTGCCCGATGACAGCTGGGATCGGCTCCAGCACGCCCGCCACCCTAGTGAGGAGAAGCGGCTCAGAAAATAGATGGATGGATTTACCAAACCTAAAAAATCTTGCAAGATGAACAATGTGTATTCAGTGTTTTTGTAACCTTATTGTGACTCACAGGTTCGTTTTAAGTAAGGTCAAACTATCCCTCCAGTGTAGCAGACTGTATAATAGGAACAAAGTAAAAGTAATGTTTAGTAAAGAGCCCTTTGAATTGGCAGCTGAACTGGCACAGCAGAAAAATGATGGCGAGTGTAAATGAGGAGGAGCTCTATCTTGGGACTCTCAAAGCACCAAGGAGCCACTGTCTCATGGCAAGAAAAAGTTAGAATAATATATAATATGCTGGATGTGGACCCACTCATGGGTTCTACTAACAGTAGTTGTGTGAACTTCAAAGAAGTTGCAGTGTCTCTGCTGTCAAAACCCCTCCAAAAGGCCTAAATTGAATCAGTGTGATAGACGAGAGGAGAGATTGGAAACAATAAAATACATTAAATTCGATTTTCTCCACTGATCAGGTTCCATGCGTTCGCTTTCAGGCAGCAGCCATTTGTGAATTGGAAAAGAGGAGGAGCGGAAAAAGTGCTTGCGGTACTTCACGATTTAATCATGTTAATAGGACAAAATTTAAACGTGATCCCTCTTGAAAATAAGCAAGGCTGGGGAGGGGCATGTTGTGATTGGAGGGGTTAGTGTTTATCCTGCATTGGGTCTCTGTTCACTGCTTCATAAAGGTTGTTTTCTGGCAACTATGATCCTAACCCTCTCAAATAAAGGCTCACACGGTTCAAGAAATTGAGAGTTTCTGTCATCTTGAGGACCCAGCCCCCCCCCAAAACAACATAGAGCATCATGGCAGCCCCCGAAGGTCCCAGAGTCAGTGGGCCTCCTCCTTTCAGTGAACGCAAGCAGCTGCTTTTTCAGTGAGCGATTGTGGTCATGCAACAGCAGACTGCTGCGATCACACGTGTGCATGTACACACACACACACACACACACACGCACGCATAACAATGGGGTGCATCCGAAGTAAATTGAAACAAATGTAGTTTTGATGAGCATATTAGTCGTTGCGAGGTGCATGTGTAACGCAAAAGACAACAATATCCATCCCCTGGATATCAGTTTTGTACACCACAAGTCCCGTTAAGGATTGCAGGGCCAATTTTGTATTAATAAAACAATTTTACCTGACCTTAACCGCTGCTAGCGTTGACTGAAGGAAGGAGGCCCGCTGACTCTGGGACCTGCGGGGGCTGCCATGATTCTTTATGTTGTTTTGGGGGGGGCTGGGCTGCTGAAGTCCTCAGGGTGACAGAAACTCTCGATTTCTTGAACCGTGTGAGCCTTTATTTGAGAGGGTTTGAATCATAGTTGCCAGAAAAAGAAAAAAAAAAAACCTTTATGAAGCAGTGAACAGAGACCCAATGCAGGATAAACACTAACCGCTCCAATCACAACATGCCCCTCCCCAGCCTCTAACTCAGTGGTTCTCAAACCTATAGATACAAACAGTATATATGTATAAAACTGTGAGTTTAACCTTTTCAAAATCTCAAAGTAATGTTACCCTAACACAAGGTAGCCCTCCAAGGTCTTATTTGGAAAAATATGTCACATTTGAGACTAGAGCAGAATGGCACATGACCAGAGAGAGCCAATCACAACCGCTGACTTTAGGAGGAGGGAGTGATTAAAAAAAAAAAATAATAATAAAAAAAATCTGAGCATTTGCACCTATTTTTTGAATGTATCGAAAATAGTCATCATGGAAATTTCCAAAAGCAAATGGAATGTATCTTCTCTCAGTAATGTAATGATTGTGTAAATTTTGTAATTAAATTTATATTTGTAACATGTAATTAGGCACCCCCCCCCCCCCCAAAAAAAAATTATATATATAAATGTTGAACACATTCAAGGATTCAGCAATGTTTCCCATAGGAAATAAAGAAAATCAAATGTATCCATTTGTAACTGTTGTCATAAAACCTTTAACTCTTATAGTAATGCTAAGCCTCACACAAGAATAAAACAAATGTTCAACATGAATGTAATGTAAAACATTACAAAAATAAAATACTCTTACTTTGATAACAATACTAGTTATCAAGGTTTTTTGTGCCATATTTTCCTCCAAAACTTTGGTCTGGTTCCAAGTTGTACAGCCGTTTGAGTGTTTAAAATTGTGAGGTTCCTCTATTTAAAGTTGCATTTTCATTAAAAACTGTTCTGGACTGGAGAACAAATATACATATGAAATGCAAAACAATGCTAAACACGTGTATTATGTTTATTCAATGTAGGTTAAATCCAATAAACAGAGAAAGTTTTAAAGCCTTGCTAACATTGCGTTGATGTCCATAAATGTGTATCCTCTGGCAAGAGGAAAAGAGTAAATTGAATTACATCGGTTGTGATGAGCTAAGCGAAAACAGTGCTTTAATGATTTGTGTATGGCACGATTGCCCCAGAAACTGCAAAGGGGCTTGATGAGGTATAATTTTAGGAAAGGGGCGTAGAGCTGGAGAAGGGCCAGGGTTGAGGCTCCTGATGCTGCTGCCTCAGGGTCCATCAGCTCAAATGTTTTCCTGTAGTCTTACTAAAGCTCTGCATCTGATGTGTTTTGGAATTACAGAAAAACACGGGAAAACAAGAATCTTTCTTTGAGCAGCAGGGTGGTCGAGTTGTCATCAGTCTAACTGTTGTCTGGCCCCCTGCATCTGCCAATTTATTATGAGGAATTTCACCAGAGCCTTCTGCTGCTGCACATTGTGACAGCGACCTGACAGTAAAACGAAGGAGATATATATATATATATATATATATATATATATATGACAAAAGAAAAATCCATTGAACCGCAATTCAAAAGCAATGTCTGATTTTCATTGGTTAATTTTCATTCAATACGCTTGTCAGATTCAAGTTATTTCTGTGACCACTGTGGGTTTTTCTGTCATTAACAGAGGGGTACCAAAACTTTTGTCCACGTGTGTATATGTACATATGTGCACAGCCAGTTAGCACTCTCGCTAACACTTCAATAAGTGACTGCCCCACGGTAGCTACTGCACACAGTGGTGTACAACTGTTTGTATTTATTTTTAAGATTTTACTTTTGACCCAACATTCCCAACAAAACATGCCACTTTGTGCATAACAAGCAGGTACCATGTGCCAGTATGGTATCATATTAAAGGCCAGTATAATGGATAAAACCTTCATACTGTGATCTTCCCATCAATTGAATTTATGATCTAAATTAAGAGGGTGCAGTCAGATGAGCAATCTGGAGTCTGTCAGCACCTCAGCTCCCTTGATCGGGAATTCCTTCTTTATACTGGCCACTTTGGAGTGGTTCCACATGGAAAGTACTGAGCAGTGGAAACTGGCAACCAAAAAAACTGTGCAGTCCACAAGCTGTCCAGAATTGCATTCCTTCCTTGTGACACAAAAGCAAGGGAGAACACCATAATTCGACCAAGAGGGGATGCACTTCTGGCTAAGGGAGGTAATGTGAGTGATGCTGACAAACTTGGGAAGTGCAGCAAGAACTAATATGAGAAACGATAAGTGAAAGGAAGAGGAATCTTTTTTGGGGTGGGCTGGAAAACAGGGATAGATATTTTTTGACTGAAGCTGGTTGGCTTCAACTGTTTTCAAGAAAATGAAGAGCTGTGAAGATAAAACCTCTTCTGCTCCATCAAAACAAACAAACAAAAAAAATTTATCATTATTTCTTAAATATGATTTGGCAACCTAAGGTCCCTTCAGCTAGGGGGCAAGACACAAGGCATATAGAGACGATTGAGGTGGCGGTATGAGAAAAGAGGAGGAGGTAGGCAAGTTCACCAGAGGGGAGAAATGAGTTGGGGGGTTTTCTGCTGGCTTCTCAACAGTAGCATTCTTTCACACTTGCTGGAAATAATCAGTGACTGGGGCCAGCACGAAAATCTGAGCTCCTTCTGTTTGTTTTGGCTGCACTTCCTCTCTATTCCAACTTATCCACCTTCTCATGCAAAAGCTCTATTTACTCATGGAGCCACAAGAAGCCAATTTTCTCCGTTTCCTGCCTTCATGCACCTCCCTCATTGATGAGGAGAAGCGGCTCAGAAAAACACTTGTGTACAGTGCATCCTGAAAGCATTCACATTTTGTTATGTTACAGCCTCATGTGGCCCAGCAAAAGCCTTGACTTACATGCAATTCAACCTTTCTGGAGATACCCTATATTGCCAAAAGTATTCACTCACCTGGCTTGACTTGCATATGCCTTTAAGTGACATCCCATTCTAAAGCCATATGGTTTAATATGATGTTGCGCTACCCTTTGGTGCTATAAAAGTTTCAATTCTTGTGGGAAGTTTTTCAACAAGGTTTAGGAGTGAGTTTATGGGATTTTGCCCATTCTTCCAGTAGCATATTTTTGAAGTCACACACTGATGTTTTGGACAAGAAGGCCTGGCTCACTGTCCACTCCAAATCAATCCAAAGGTGTTCTATCAGGTTGAGGTCACGACTCTGTGCAGGCCAGTCAACTTCATCCGCACCAAATTCTCTCATCTACAGTGGGTACGGAAAAGTATTCAGACCCCCTTAAATGTTTCACTCTTTGGTATATTGCAGCCATTTGCTAAAATCATTTAAGTTATTTTTTTCCCTCATTAATGTACACACAGTACCCCATATTGACAGAACAAAACATAATTGTTACAATTTTTGCAGCTTTATTGAAAAAGAAAAACTGAAATATCACACAGCTAGAAGTATTCAGACCCTTTGCTCAGTATTTCGTAGAAGCACCCTTTTGAGCTAACACAGCCATGAGTCTTTTTGGGAATGATGCAACAAGTTTTCCACACCTGGATTTGGGGATCCTCTGCCATTCCTCCTTGCAGATCCTCTCCAGTTCTGTCGGGTTGGATGGTGAACGTTGGTGGGCAGCCATTTTCAGGTCTCTCCAGAGATGCTCAATTGGGTTTAAGTCAAGGCTCTGGCAGGGCCATTCAAGAACAGTCACGGAGTTGTTCTGAAGCCTCTCCTTCGTTATTTTTAGCTGTGCGCTTAGGGTCATTGTCTTGTTGGAAGGTGAACCTTCGGCCCAGTCTCAGGTCCTGAGCACTCTGGAGAAGGTTTTCATCCAGGATATCCCTGTACTTGGCCTAATTTATCTTTCCTTCGATTGTTATCAGTCGTCCTGTCCCTGCAGCTGAAAAACACCCCCACAGCATGATGCTGCTACCACCATGCGTCACTCTTGGGACTGTATTGGACAGGTGATGAGCAGTGCCTGCTTTTCTCCACACATATCGCTTAGAATTAAGGCCAAAAAGTTCTATCTTGGTATCATCAGACCAGAGAATCTTATTTCTCACCATCTTCAGGTGTCCTTTCAGGTGTTTTTTTAATAGCAAACTCCATGCGGGCTTTCATGTGTCTTGCACTGAGGAGAGGCTTCCGTCCACTTCCACTCAGTCATAAAGCCCCAAATGGTGGAGGGGCTGCAGTGATGGTTAACTCTCTAGAACTTTCTCCCATCTCACAACTGCATCTCTGGAGCTCAGCCACAGTGATCTTTGGGTTCTTGTTGGATTTATCTTACCCAACATTATAATGAATAGACACAAAAGGAATGAAGACGCTGGTCTCTTTTTCTCATGAGGAGGGCGCATTGGAGATTGTTCAGGTTACAGCCTCTCAACACGCTCTAAACAATCTTTCCCGTCGCTCCTGCATTTATTTGAAAATAGGGAGGTTTCTAAGTTTACAAGACACAACACACTAAGGGGAGGGTTTCAAGGTGAAAACATGGCACCGACACCTGCTACGTCCCGGCCACGTCCTTCTCTCTGATGATTCCTGCTGAGTCATCTTCTTGAAGGCGAGACATCTTTCTTTCTAAAAATTGTCCATAATACTCATGCAAGCTAAGCAAATAAATGATAACTTCTACAATATATCTAACAGTTCTTCTTTACCTCTCTCACCAAGGCTCTTCTCCCCCGATTGCTGTTTGGCCAGAGGGCCAGCTCTAGGAAGGGTTCTGGTCGTCCCAAAAGTCTTCCATTTCAGGATTATGGAGGCCACTGTGCTCTTAGGAACCTTAAATGCAGCAGATTTGTATTTTTTGTAACATTAGCGAGATCTGTGCCTTGCCATAATTCTGTCTCTGGGCTCTTCAGGCAGTTCCTTTGACCTCATGATTTTCATTTGCTCAGACATGCACTGTGAGCTGTAAGGTCATAGACAGGTGTGTGGCTTTCCTAATCAAGTTCAATCAATATAATCAAACACAGTTGGACTCCAACGAAGGTGTAGAACCAGCTCAAGGATGATCAGAAGAAATGGACAGCACCCGAGTTAAATATATGTGTGTCACAGCAAAGGGTCTGAATACTTATGGCTATGTGATATTTCAGTTTTTCTTTTTAATAAATCTGCAAAAATTTCAACAATTCCGTTTTTTTCTGTCAATATGGGGTGCTGTGTGTACATTGAGGGGAAAAAATAACTTAATGATTTTAGCAAATGGCTGCAATATAACAAAGAGTGAAAAATGTATAGGGGTCTGAATACTTTCCGTACCCACTGTTTGTCTTTATGGACCTTGCTTTGTGCACTGGTGCAGAGACTTGTTTGGGTAATCCCAAAACTGTTTGACTGTCCAAAATCTCTTGCTATGTTGACGCATTCAGAGTACCTTTCACTGGAGCTCAGCGGCTAATATTTTGGACATTTCCAACTTTGTGGGAACTGGTTCATAAAGACATGGATGAGAGAGTTTGATGTGGATGAACTTGACTGGACTGCACAATCCTGAGCTCACCTTGTAGAACAATTCTGGATGAATTAAAGAGGAGCCTTCTCGTCCAACATTAGAGTGTGACCTCCCAAATGCACTTCTGGACAAATGGTCATAAATTCCCATAATCACACTCATCGATCATGTGGACAGCCTTCCCAGTAGAATTTAAGATGTTATAATTGCAGAGGGTGGACCAATATCATATTAAACCCAATGGACAAAGAATGGGACGTCACCTAAATTCATATCTGAGTCAAGGCAAGTGAGAGAATACTTTTGTTAATATAGTGTATCTGAAAATGTCTGTGAACTGACACTTCACATCCAACCCGATAGAGCTTGAGAGTACAGCAAAGAGGAATGGGTGAAACTGACCAAAGATATGTCAAGCTTGTAGCATCATTATCAAAAAGATAATTGCTGACAAAATTGCATCAACAAAGTACAGTATTGAGGAAAACCTGTGAATACTACCAATCAAAGGTTTGGAGACATTTCTTATGCTATTAAATGAGAAACCATGAAGTGCAAACTCCACACAGGCGAGGCCGGATTTGAAGCCGGGTCCTCAGAACTGTGAGGCGGATGTGCTAACCAGTTGTCACCGTGCCGCCAGGCTGCAACATAAAATATGAAAATAGTGAACTGCTGTGAATAATCAAAAACTGGGTATTTGTGTATCATTTGGTGGCATTGGCCATGCTGATTTGAAATTTCATATTTTTTTGTGCCCATTGCCAAAGTACTTCTTTATGCGGGTTTCAAATTGTTTAAAGTGTGCTCCATACGGTAAGTGCCAAGAGGTATTGTTGGGAATTGGTGCTACATGCGATACAGTGGAAGCTCCAAAATCGAACACAGCCTGCTTTGTGATGATTGATTAGCTCCCCTTCTCTAGGGCGCGGTAGGTCGTGGGTGCGGGGGATTTGGCTGTTAGGCAGCAGTGCCTGGCAGCCCCCCCTCACGGGCCTCTCCAGATTTTAATCCACCACATCACTCCGGGGAGCACTGATACACGCGGTAGGGCCAACGACTGCCAGTCGGCAGTCATAGTAACAGAGGGCGAGTTGGGTTCTCACTTAGTTGCACGGCGGTACTCCTGAGGCCGATCCCCCGCCGGGCTGGATGACTGCTTGGCATTGGGGCTACCCCCTCATGACCCGCGGCTGCTCCCTGGTTCCCCCCCCCCCCCCCCATTATCGGGTGCCCCTAACCGCCTTCCTTTCTAACAAACACGGTCTGTTACCAAACCCTTCTTCTAGAGTAACTTAAACAATACTTGAACAAACTTTTATCCTTGTCTTCTGATTTCAAAACTAGTTATCCCTCAATTTGTTGTGTAATGGTAATAATATAATTTGGTGATGAAACATTTCACTGTTCTCACGGCACTCTGAGGGAAATCATAACCACAATGCGGCCTGAGACAAAAATTAGTTTGACACCCCAGTTGTAGACAATGTAATGACTTAGTTTTCTCATCCTGTTTACAATTAGTGCTTTGTCTTTGTTTCTCTCTCCCCTCTAGAAACTTTGTTCTGTTCGACTGATTCTCAATAAACTTCAATTATAATACTAAGAAACCACAGCGGAAGCTTAAAGACTCCACTGTGCCACAGTAAAACTGTTCCGACGTAAAAGGGATACAGATCTTCCATTCTGCTTGACCTGACAGCCGGGGGAAAAAAAAAAAAAAAAAGATTGACTGCTTCCAATTTGTTTTCTTTTTGTGCTCGCCCTTGTGCGCTATGGCAGTGGTGTCAAACTTACAGCCCGGCTGAGACTCTTTTGAAACTCATGCTTTTACTTTGACACAAGCACCGCCGAACCGGAAGTGATGTGACTTGCGTGACGTGATATGACGAAGCTGAGAGAGAAACAAGATCCTCGAGATTTTTATGGCAAGCTCCTGGGTGACAATTATATTAGCAGCTGATTCAAGTTTCTATTTTGCACTGACTGTCAATATGTATGTCCGTAATAGACAGAGCTAACATTTATATTGTCTTCATTTTTTAATTCTCACTCTGCCAATCTGCCTGATGTCAAGACTAAATTTAACCTGGAAACTAATATGAGGACGTCTTGCATCTATTCACAAGAGGCTAAACTATAAATATAATAAATCCATACTTCTGGAGCAAAGCCTACTTCATATAATATGCTGTGCCACTTTTGCATTGTGGAAAACACATGAAAAACACCTATACAAATATTTGACTGAATATTGCAAATTATCAGTCAACAGTCTAAATTCAAAAAGGTTTGATTGGTGCAATCCCTTTTATTATTATTATTTTTGCCACAACTCATATGTATACATTTAAAAGGCATGGGGATAACTGCACTTTCATACTTTAAAGTTCCCACGAGTTTGTATGGTGTGATGAGTCAGGTGAGGTTTTCGAGATTTCCAGATGGATATGGACATTTGTGTAAATTCAAAATGATTTCTAAAGTTATTTTTTAAAAGGTACATACAGTTTATAGATCTACTGTGATTTGTAACTTGCAACTGCAAATGAAAACACTGATTCATAGTTGAACTTGCACTTATTTTTGTTATGACGTTTTGGATTGCTCATATGATTTGAAACAAGATTTGCAGCAAGATAACAATCAATAAATGTAAATATTTTCACAAAAAATGTATAATTACTTATAGCTTATTAGGCCATGGATATACTGGTCCAGCCCACTTGAGATCAAACTGGGGTGAATGTAGCCTGTGAACTAAAATGAGTTTGACAACGCTGGTTTTGGCATGTCTCACCAACCTTTTTGAAACTGAGAACTACTTCTTGGGTACTGATTAATGCAAAAGACTCCGAGTTTTGATACACACTTCTGAAATAAATAAATAAATAAATAAATAAAAGCTTACATTTACCTTTAATTATGTTATTTAAAATAATGATATTCATCTCCGTGAAGATAGATCGCATTGTTGTTGTCTCACAATAATTTATTTAATTAGGGAACAAATATTGTGTAAGACTATTTCTATAAATCTCTTGCAAGTACTGTATATACATTTTAAAATGATCAGTTCCACCTGTATGCTTTTGCTGTGGAACAGGGGATTTTGAAATACTACCTCTGCTCAATTTTTAATTGTTATTATTATTTTTTTTTAAATTAATCTGATATTTATTGAAAAAGCAGCCAGACAGAAAAGGGTTTTAGGGTACACACAGGGGGAACAGAGTGGACAAGGGGTGAGAACCACAGCAGAACAATAGTGAGACAGTCTAGATATTTAAACAAGTAAAATTACAACAGTTATTTGTAGATTGGGGAGTTGGGGGGGGGGGGTTTAGGATTGGAGGGGACACACCCAGTGAGGATATGCAATAACTAACCAAGAGAACCAGATAAGAGCGGACAGAAAAGGGTAGGACAGGATGTGGGAAAATGAGCAAGGCAGTGTTACTGTCGAGTGATGCGGTGGGAATCTTTTTTTAGTGTCTAAACACCTGTAAGAACTTGTGAGTTGATAGGTTAGTATAACACAGTCCAGACCAAAGTCACGGGTGTCAAACTCAAGGCACCGGGGCCAAATCTGGCCCGCAAAGCCATTTCATGTGGCCCGCGAAAGCAAATCATCTATCATCTTTCCATGATTATTGCTAAAATTCTCATAAAATAATAACAATAAATAGTAGCTTTGAGACATTGCAAGCATTTTGTGTTTATGGTAACTTGAACAATAGTTGAACAAACTATTATCCTTGACTTCTGATTTCAAAACTAGGTATCCATCAATTTGTATGTAATAATGAGGTGATTAAACATTTATATGGTTTCATAGTCAACGGCCCTCTGAGGGAAACCGTGACAACAATGTGGCCCGCGACAAAAATGAGTTTGACACACCTGTTATAAGTGATCCCAGCAGAAGTAATTAAAGTCTATAGTGTTTCTATCGAACCATATCACATGCATACTAGTCAACTGGTGTACAGAGTTTCTGAGCCGGCATATCGAGGACGGGTGAGCCCGCCAGCCGGTGGGGGTGGTTGGCAAATCAGCGAGCCCGTCCAGCAGGGGACGCTCTTTGTGATCTGTGTTCCCTTCTCTGGTGGCATCAAACACACAAAAACTAAAAAAGTTAAATATACAGTACTTATGGAGTTAATCATTCTGATGAACACAAAACTGATATTCCACAAGCTTTGCTTAAACTCTGGGAGATATGGTGCAATCACATGTCAAGCATGTGACTTTACCAGATTTTCCCCAAAAAGTTGGTCAAATTCCTAATTGTACTACCTTTAGGCCAGGCATTCAACTTCAAAATTACCATTGCAAATACCTTTGAGTTTAAATTGAATATGGTATAATATGTTCAAACAATATTTGTTTTGTGGTTTAAAACCTGTACATTGTTTGTAAATGAAGTGTCGCAACAATAAACACCAAACAAAAAATATTTATTGCTAAAATTACACACAATGGGGAGATGAAGGTGGTCAAGATGAGCTGGGTGGAAGTTTGTGGAGAATCCAGGCTTTCAGCAGCTCCATCTCAGGCAGGGAGAGTTGGTGGTAGAGACCGGGTAGGGAGTGGAAAGCGGTCGTCATCCCAGCCTTCTGCAGCAACATTGATGTGTCCTCTCCCCAATGATGAAGCACCAGCTCATCACTTGTCCCATGGCACTGGAGCAACTCCGGGAGGACGTGTCCTGCTCTAACCCGCTCCTCCACTGCCTTCATTACACAGAAATGAAACAAGGGAGGGCCAATCTGGTGCGATTGTGCAAATGTAATAAAAAAATATGGTGGCTTGGCTGCACTGGAGTAAGCTGTGCTTTGCGTGGGCTCCCGCTGAGCCTTTTATAATTTCCTCTTTGAGTTGTATATTCCACGACAATCAGCAAAAAGTCTGACTTAACTATTCTACCACCAAAGACGCCCAGGAATAACATCCAGATGGCGACCAACCTGCGGAAGTATAGATTTACTGGCGCCACCGACACTAGGCCCAATGCATCCCCGGACCAAAGTGCTTCCAGGTGTCCTGGCGGACAAAAACCACCCTCCCCCAAAGGGTCCCTGCAAAATGCATCTTTCAGAACTGAAGTCTGAAATTATTGTCGTGCTGAGAGTGGCTATATCAGCAGTGACTAAGTCGACGTTAAGAAATTCCCTCACAGACGATTTTGACTATCAAGTATAAACTACAAGCAATGAAAACAGACACAGCGGTACCTCAAGTAACCCAACTAAGTTTTTCAAGATACGAGCAGTCAGTCAGTAGATTTTTTTTGCCTTGTGTTGCGAGCAATGATTTAAGTTATGACCCTCCACTGCTAAATGGCAGCAGTTTGGCAAATAAGAGCCGTAGTGTTCTTGCTTCAAGCCATTTATTGTCACTCCCAAGTTGAAGTTTCCTGTACGACTAAACATAAAACAAGAAATTACATGTGTATTTAACCCAAAAACATAGTTGCCTTATGCAAGTCCACTAGCTTAATGATAACATACAATGCAAAACATCATAGATAGGCTAACAATACTAGGATCAATGTAGTTTTTTGTTTTTGAACAAACAAGACATGCAGAATTACAATATAACAATACTTATAGGCATGGATTCTTTATCCTCTGCCAAAAATGACTTCTATTACTGCAGCTTACCGAGTCACTTAGTTGTGAGACTCTTCTTCATTTATTATGGCTGTCTTTAATATATTGCCCTTAGTGGCCAAGGGATGCACATCAGAAGAGCACAATGTCAAAGGGCACTGACACATAAAATCATGATGCACACACGGTTTAACTATTTACATTACATTCATATTCATATGTTAATACTGTATGTTTGCAAAATACAATACGCTAGAGTGCTATTTTTCTCATTTAAAAACATTACAATTACATCATTATTATTTGTGGAGCAGGAACAGATTCATGGCATTTCCATTAATTTCAATGGGGAAAGAGGATTTGTGATACGAGTGTTTTTAAGTACGAACGTGGTGAAGGAACGAATTCAACTCATAACGCACCACTGCATTCCATTTCTGCAAACCTGCCATAAAATGTGATCTGTGCGTCGTCATCTACTGTAATTCACAACAATAGAAAAAAAAAATCTGCTTCAACTAAGACCATACAAGCATTTTTATTGAACATACCACATCAAAATTCACAGTGCTGAAATAATGTTTTTTTTTATAACATAGCAACATTTCATAGTTGCATTAGTTTAAGAAAATGCTGCTTGCCTATAGTTTTGACTATTATGAAAAACAAATCCCATTTCATGACCAATTTATTCAGAAATCCAGGTAATTCTAAAGAGTTGATGTACTTTTCCTGTCAACTTCATGTACAATAGATATGCGTTATTTACGTTGCTCTGACCACCTACAGTACGCCTATTCCAAGGTATGGCGGGTAGTATTTACGATTAGTAGGAATACATAATTTTGAGATTTTGACGTGCAAACTGACGGGTCGAGGGGGCAGTAGCTTTAGCAGGGATGCCAGACTTCCCTCTCCCCAGCCACTTCATCCAGCGCTTCTGGGGGGGCGGGGGGGATCCCGAGGCGTTCCCAGGCCAACCGAAAGACGTAGTCTCACCAGAGTGTCCTGGGTCTTCCCCGGGGTCTCCTCCTCGTGGGACGTGCCAGGAACACCTCACCAGGGAGGTGTCCGGGAGACATCCGAATCAGATGCCCCGGCCACCTCATCTGGCTTTCTCGATGTGGAGGAGCAGCGGCTCTACTCTGAGATCCTCCCGGATGACCAAGCTTCTCACCGTATCACGCAGGGAGAGCCCGGACACCCTGCGGAGGAAACTAATTTTGGCCTCTTGTATACGGGACCTTGTTGTTTCGGTCACGACCCACAGCTCGTGACCATAGGTGAGGGTAGGAACATAGATCGACCGGTAAATTGAGAGCTTCGCCTTTCGACTTAGCTCCTTTACCACAACGGACCGATACAAAGTCCACATCACTGCAGATTCTGCACCGATCCGCCTGTCGATCTCCCGTTTCATTCTTCCCTCACTCGTGAACAAGACCCCAAGATCAGAATCAGAATCAGAATCATCTTTATTTGCCAAGTATGTCCAAAACACACAAGGAATTTGTCTCCGGTAGTTGGAGCCGCTCTAGTACAACAAACAGTCAATTTACAGAACACTTTGGGGACATAAAGACATTGACAAAAAACAATTGTGCAAAAAGATGCAGAGTCCTCTAGCACTTAGAGCAGTTCGAACGACTAATATTGCAATAGTCCGGTGCAATGACCATTGTGCAAAGGGCGCTGAGACTTCAAGGAGTGAATGCGGTTTAAAGTGACGAGTAGTGCGATCATCTGGGACAATGTCGGTTGTGCAAATGTTACAGATACTCCTCAATCAGTGTGCAAATGGAGCAGATGCTACTCTGGCATGAGTGGCCAGTATATGCAAATAGTGCAGCATGGCGAGACAACTACAGTGAGTGCACAAGTAATAAATAATTGGCCCCACAGAAATGTGACAACGAACTCAAGTCAAAAAATTGCCAGCTTGTTGTAATGGAATTATAGGTTAGGTGTTTAAGAAGTTGATCGCAAGAGGGAAGAAGCTGTTGGAATGTCTACTAGTTCTAGTTTGCGTTGATCGGTAGCGCCTACCTGACGGAAGGAGCTGGAAGAGCCGGTGACCGGGGCGCAGACGGTCCGAGAGGATTTTGCACGCCCTTGTCTTAGTTCTGGGAACGTGCAAGTCCTCAATGGTGGGTAGGGGGGTACCGACAATCCTTTCAGCAGTTTTGATTGTCCGTTGCAGTCGGAGTTTGTCCTTTTTTGTAGCAGCACCAAACCAGACTGTGATGGAAGAACACAGGACCGATTCGATGACCGCTGTGTAGAACTGTCTCAGCAGCTCCGGTGGCAGGCCGTGCTTTCTCAGAAGCCGCAGGAAGTACATCCTCTGCTGGGCCTTTTTGAGGACGGAGTTGATGTTGTTCGCCCACTTCAGGTCCTGAGAGATTGTAATTCCCAGGAACTTGAAGGTCTCGACGGTTGACACAAGGCAGCTGGACAACGTGAGGGGCAGCTGTGGCGAAGGATGCCTCCTGAAGTCCACGATCATCTCTACCGTCTTGAGCGTGTTCAGCTCCAGGTTGTGTCGCCCGCACCACAGCTCCAGCCGCTCCGCTTCCTGTCGATATGCAGACTCGTCACCGTCCTTGATGAGGCCGATGACAGTGGTGTCATCTGCAAACTTCAGGAGCTTGACAGTCGGGTTCGCTGAGGTGCAGTCGTTCGTGTAGAGAGAGAAGAGCAGCGGAGAGAGGACACAACCTTGGGGCGCCCCAGTGCTGATGCTGCGTGTGGATGAGGTGGCCTCCCCCAGCCTGACCTGCTGTGTCCTGCCCGTCAGAAAGCTGTAAATCCACTGGCAGATGGCAGGTGAGACGCTGAGCTGGAGAAGCTTGGTTGAAAGGAGTTCAGGGATGATGGTGTTGAACGCTGAGCTGAAGTCCACGAACAGGATCCTCGCGTAGGTCCCTGCACTGTCGAGGTGTTCTAGGATGAAGTGCAGTCCCATGTTGACTGCATCATCCGCAGACCTGTTCGCTTGGTAGGCAAACTGCAGGGGGTCCAGCAGGGGACCTGTGACACTCTTGAGGTGGTCCAGCACGAGACGTTCAAAGGACTTCATGACCACAGATGTCAAAGCGACAGGCCTGTAGTCATTCAGACTAGAGATTGCAGGTTTCTTGGGGACTGGAATGATGGTGGAGTGTTTGAAGCAGGATGGAACTTCGCACATTTCCAAAGATCTGTTAAAGATCTGAGTGAAGACTGGAGCGAGCTGGTCCGCGCAGACTTTGAGGCAGGATGGGGACACATGGTCCGGTCCTGTTGCTTTGTTAATCTTCTGTTGTTTGAAGATGCGTCTCACATCCTGTTCATGGATGGTTAACGCAGAAGTCAGAGGTGTGGTTGTGGTCGCGGGTGCGGCCGGGTGGGTGTGTGGAGTGAAACTGCCCTTTTCAAATCTGCAATAGAAGGTATTCAAGTCGTTGGCTAGTGTGCTATTGTTCTCAGCTTGGGGGGATCGTCGCTTGTAATTAGTCAGCGATTGGAATGCACGCCAGACTGATTTTGAGTCGTTCGCGCTAAACTGTTTTTCCAACTTTGCTGCATAGATCCTCTTTGCAATGTTAATTTCTTTAGTAAGCTGGTTTCTAGCTCGATTATACAGGGCCCTGTCCCCGCTCTGATATGCATCTTCCTTAGCTTGGCGAAGCTGCTTAAGTTTAGCAGTGAACCACGGCTTGTTGTTGTTGAATGTCCGAAATGATTTTGTTGGTACACAAACCTCTTCACAGAAACTGATATAGGATGTGACAGTGTCCGTATATTCATCCAGGCTGCCAGCTGAATTTTCAAAGACACTCCAGTCTGTGCAGTCTAAACAGCTTTGAAGTTCCATCTTTGCTTCATTGGTCCACTTTTTGACTGTTTTCACTGTAGGCTTCGCACATTTAAGTACTTGCTTGTACGTCGGTATTAAGTGAATTAAGCAGTGATCAGACGAGCCCAGGGCTGCACGAGGTATAGCACGGTATGCGTTTTTTACCGTAGTGTAGCAGTGGTCTAAAGTATTATTTTCCCTGGTAGGACAGTCGATGTGCTGCTTGTATTTAGGGAGTTCGTGGTTGAGTTTAGCTTTGTTAAAGTCCCCGAGAATAATGAGGGGTGAGTCAGGGTGTTTTTTTTCAATTTCGTTGACTTGTTCGGCGAGCGTTAGCAATGCGGCGCTCGTGTTAGCTTGCGGTGTGATATAGACTCCAGCCAGTATAAACGATGCAAACTCACGTGGCGCGTAAAATGGTTTACAGTTCAGAAACAGCGACTCCAAATGCGGGCTGCAGTGTGTGCTGAGCACCGTGACGTCCGTACACCATTTTTCGTTTATATGGAGGCATATCCCGCCGCCCTTCGTTTTTCCCGATGATTCCATGTCGCGGTCCGCTCGATGAATGTTGAAGCCGGGAAGCGTGACGGCGCCATCGGGTACAGCGTCGCAAAGCCAGGTCTCCGTGAAGCACATGGCCGCGGAACGTCCGAAGTCTTTACTGGTCTTTAACAGAAGATGAAGCTCGTCCATTTTGTTGGGTAGGGAGCGTACATTCGCGAGGTGGATCGACGGGAACGCCAATCTGTGTCCTCTCTTGCGGAGTTTCACCTGAATTCCGGCTCGTTTTCCTCTGTGGCGCCGCTTCCGCATCCATGCGCCGAAAACCGCGGACGCCGCTCCGGTGAGTAACTCGGGGAAAAAACTGATCGGATTTTCGAAAGTTGGTGACAGAAAGTCCGGAGTAGCCTCCTTGATGGTTAGCAGGTCTCCCCTTGTGTAAGTGAGTCGTGTAAGGTCTCCAAAGACGGACGAAAAACACAAAAACAAAGACAATACTAGAGAGCGCGTTACCGAGGCGGCCACACTGGTAGGCGCCATCTTGAAAGATACTTGAACTCCTCCACTTGGGGCAGGATCTCATCCCCGACCTGGAGCGGCCATGCCACCCTTTCCGACTGCCATGCCACCCTTTTCCGACTGAGGACCATGGTCTCAGATTTGCAGGTACTGATTCTCATCCCAGCCACTTCACACTCTGCTGCGAACTGCTCCAGTGAGAGTTGGAGATCATGGCTTGATGAAGCCAACAGAACCACATAATCTGCAAAAAGCAGAGATGCAATACTGAGGCCACCAAACCAGACCCCTTCTACGCCTCGGCTGCGCCTTGAAATTCTCTCCATAAAAGTTATGAACAGAATCGGTGACAAAGGGCAGCCTTGGCGGACTCCAACCCTCATTGGAAACGAGTCCGACTTACTGCCGGATATGCGGACCAAACTCTGACTCCGGTCGTACAGAGACCAAACAGCCCGTATCAGGGGGTTTGATACCCCACACTGCTCCTCCTGAATCTGGGATTCAACTTCCTGACGGACCCTCCTCTCCAGCACCCCTGAATAGACCTTAACAGGGAGGCTGAGGAGTGTGATCCCCCTGTAGTTGGAACACACCCTCGGGGACCACCACCCCAGTGGCGAAAACCAACGAAGAAGAATGCGCATGAAGACGTACTGGTGCGCAATGGCGGCAGCGAACAATTTGTTTCTTAACTGCAACACTTGAAATAAGATCATATTGTGCTAAGGAGGCTTTAGTGATGTGTACAATTGTGACCCCTCCCCTCCCACTCCGAGCCTAGGCTTACACCGTGTGGAATTTCAGTGACGTCAACTGGGTGAGTGTGAAACAATAAAATACGTCTATTCCAACATTGAGGCAGTTAAAAAGGTTAAACTTTGGGTTGCACTCTTGCACTGATGGTTTATAGGCATTTATTTTAGTGTTGAAACCAATGTAAGAGCTGATGACAGACATCCTTCCATCCCCAACACCTCTTATCCTGTTCAGCGTCGCGGTGTGGTGGAGCTCGCTTGTGGTGGAGCTCCCAGCTGACCTCGGGCAAAAGAAGGACTACACCCTGAACTGCCAGTCGCACTCACATTCACACCGTCATTGAGTGGGAACTGAACCCACGCTGCCTGCACCATTGTCAGCCGAATCTAGCATTACACCATCAGTGACAAGTGCCTGATGACAGACACAAAAATAAAATAGAAATAATTTTACCATACTGTAAAGAAAGTAGAAACAGCCGCATTACAAGCTTAACATTGAGCTAAAACTTCACAAACTACCAACTTTACATCACAATCAATTGGGATAAATTTCACAAACGTCTCACAGTATCATAAACATTAACCTTGTCCCTCATCGGTGGGTAGGTCAAGGAATCAACGTTTTACAGAGATTTGGTTCTATTCATTACTATTTTCATGCCAAAATGCTGAGTTCCAGTGCGTAGCCTTCACAATAAAAGGCTACATGTTTAAAACAGGAAGTCAAGTCAAAACCTGCACAGATAAACCATATGATGTGATAAAACTGTCGCAAATAACTTCAACCATGCTGTATTTAACTTTTAGCTGAAACATTATTGAATATAAATAATATTAATATTAAGTCAATTGGGTTAGTTACACACAGATTGCCTTTTAGTTCACAGGTTTGATAGTGATACTGGTTATAAAGTTCTCTGACTCAAATTTTCAATTTAGTTTATGCTGCGGGCTGCTAAGAAAATGGATGTTCATAACACCCCTTTGTTAAACCATGCAAACGTTTTGGACCAAGCCGCCTACAAGAACCGGAATCAAGAATAGTTTGGAAATGGAATCGAAATGAATCGGAATCAGGATCGGAATCGCTCAAATACAAACGATGCCCAACCCTATTGATCAGAAATCTGAAAAGGGCCATTATACAAGCTATTCATTAGATGTGCCTCCTCTGAATAGTTCTCAAGAAAATTCTGTGTTCATAGTACAAACTTTCTGGTATTGGCAGCGCCAGATTTTATTATATCCAACTCAGTGTAACCCTCCTACATCAAATTTTAATGTACAAACTGACATGAAACAAATCATGAGTAAAAATGATCTGCTACTTAATTCAGTCGTCGGTTTCATTGTGTGTATGTATGTAGTCTGTTCAAGCATCGTAAAAAACGACTGAAAATTATAATTAAAAGATTGATTACAAATGTAATCAGAAATAACTGCCCAACATGATGTGTGTATTGATGTGTTGTACCTTAAAAGCAACAGAGTCTTTATTCAGGAAACTGGACAGTGCAAAAACCCCAGCTATATCAGGATGGTACCGACACACCAAGTGGATGGCCATAGCTCCACCCATGGAGAAGCCCCCTTTTATTTGGAGAAACAAAGAGAAAAATATTAGTGACAAAAACAGTTCAATTCTGCGATTATTTCCCACACATCATAACAATAGATGCACCGATACCACTTTTTTCAGACTGAGTACGGGTACAACCATTTACATTTGAGTATTTGCCGATATCAAGTACCAATACTTTGTAAGGCCATTATGTCTTGCAATTTTAATGACAATGGGTTTTATTTGAACCAAATATTGTTACAAACACAAACTTTTACTGAACACAGCATACATTTTAACTGAAATAACACTTTTACACACAAAATCAAATATTGCTCAAGTTATGTACAGCACTTTATTACAGCTTTGTTTATTTTCCTTAAGTGCACTATAAATGCAGTTGAGTTGATTTGTGTTTTTCTACACACGGAATAATCCTATTCCATTTATTTGCCCAGCAGGTATACTGTACCTGCTGCTTCTGTTATGAACGCCTTGGCCTTTAAGTGGGCAGCGTAGTGCTTGCATGCAGACGATAACGTAGATTTGATGAAAAGACACAAAGAAGAATGCAGTAATATAACTTGTTTTTCGCAGAGTAGAACGATTATATGGCTGGGAGTATTATTACAGTGCCGTGAAAAAGTATTGCCCCCCCCCAATCTCAAAATCTTAGATTTTGGCATAGTTTCCCCACTTTAATGTTTAAGATCATCAAACAGATACATATCTGACAAATATAACCCAAGTGTACTTGAAAGGCTGTTTTTAAATGGTGAGTTCATTTATTAAGGGAAAAAAAACTTCAATGGTACCTGGCCCTGTGTTAAAAAGTAACGGTCCCCCTTGTTAAATCATGAATTAATTGTGGCTAATCACAATTTTGGGTGACCGAACCCAAGCCTGATTACCTCTACACCTGTTCAATCAAAATTGTTCCGACAAAATCAAATTGGACAAATAATCTAAAAAAGCTGCAACAAAATGACATGAGCCAAAGAAATTCCAGAACTGTCGAGAAATAAATTGACATCTGTCACTCTGGAAAGGGTTACAAAATCCATTTCTAAAGATTTAGGATTCCAGCGAACCATAGGGAGCACCATTATCCTCACATGGAGAAAACATGGAACCGTGGTGAACCTTCATAGAAGTGGCCGGCCTACAAAGATTTCCCCAAGAGAACAGCAATGACTCATCCAAGAGGCCACAAAGGAACTCAGGACAACTTCTGAAGAGCTATTTACATTTATTTGATGATCTTAAAGTGGGGAAACTACACAAAAATATAGGAATTTGATAAGCGGGCCAATAGTTTTTCACGGCACTGTATTTTAGCTTTTTGTAAATGTCCCTCATTTTATATATATTTATTGAAAGGTTTATACTGCGACATTTGTGCTATTCATGAGCCCTATTCATGTTTTCAATCATGTGTTATCATTAAGCTACCGCTAGCAGACTTTTGGAAGAAAAACCTACACTTGAGACTAGATGTTCACCTTCACTGTATAAAAAGATATATTTTTTTCACTCACTGTCTGACATCAACTCACACTAAACCTTTCCAATTTAATTTCAATTAGGATGACCAAAATTATTTCTATTTGAGAAATGCCAGAATAATGAGAGGATTTTTACTTCTCTCGGCATTTTCTCATTACTTACTTTGCCATTAACCAATTTTGGAAAACCCACATGATGATGTCATTTCGCTGTAAGCTTCTGATAGGTTTATTGACATTTTTTTTAGTTAATTAGAGACACACCTGAAACACACTGCTTCTTTATGTAACATCATGGGAAAGTCAAAACAAATGAGCCAAGATATCAGGAAGAGAATTCTGGACTTGCACAAGTTTGGCTCATCCTTGGGTGCAATTTCCAGATGCCTGAAGGTGCCACATTCATCTGTTCAAACAATTATATGCAAGTATAATCACCATGGGAATGTCCAGCCATCATTCCACTCAGGAAGGAGACGGGCTCTGTGTCCCAGAGATGAATGTGCTTTGGTCTGAAATGTGCATGTAAACCAAAGAACAAAAGCAAAATACCTTGTGAAAAGGCTGGGCCGAAGGTGGTAAGATTATGTCATTATCCACAGTGAAAAAAGTACTGTACCAACATGGGCTGAAAGGTCACTCTGCCAGGAAGAAGACATTTCTCCAAAAGAAACAGTGCAAATGTATGCAGTTTACATTCTGGATATTTTTCAGGAACATTTTGATTTTGACAGGAACATTTGCATCTCAGCCATAAGCCAGTTTTAATTTATTCAAAGGGATGTCTTGGCGCCAAATTGCTAAATATATAATAATGCAATAATAATGCAGTCACAGTTTTATTTGAAGAATGATACATACAGGTTGTATGGTCCTGTAGCAAAGCTAAATTGATTAGAAAAACTAACAAAAAAACTTTTGAGAACATTTATTGTGCAGAAATAAGTAAAAATAAAACAACGCTGTCGGAACATGATTAAGATGTGTGTATGGGTTTGTGTTATGTAAGTGATCATTGATGTATGTGCTCATTGCGGTGAATACATGTGTGTATGTGTCTAGTGATTTAAATGTGTACCATGTATGTATTTGTATTGATGCATGTGTATAAAAAAATTATTCTATTGTACAGATACTACTCAAAGACATCTGACAAAACAAATAAAAAACGATGTTAAAAACTCAAGACTGCATACAGGACATCCATCACTCAGTAGAAAGGCTTAAAAAAATAAATAATTCTTCAACCCTCCCACTGACCATGGAAATGGAAAGTGGACTGATCAAATTGCTTGTCCAAAATCTGTTCTAGTTCTATGTTCAAGTTTTGTGAGGCCAGTCAAGTTCTTCCACACCAAACTTTAATGCTTTAATTTGTGGAAAAACAAGCAAAACAATTAACGTACATCCAGTTTCAATATAATTTTGGCTCAATTTCAGAGCGGAACTATGTTAGCGATGCTGCTCAAGCCTGTCTCCACTAGGACCCTCCGCCTGCTTTTGGGTTCAGTCCTACATCATACGATTACCAGTCGTGACAGTGGTGTTCTGTTGTTGGACTTCTGTGCTCATCACGGATTGTCCATAACGACCACCATGCTCAACCACAAAAGTGTCCACACGTGCACTTGGCACAGGGACACCCGAGGTCGTAGTTCGAGGATCGACTTTGTGGTTGTGTCATTGGACTTACGGCCGCATGTCTTGGACACTTTGGTGAAGAGAGGGGCGGAGCTGTCAACTGATCACCACCTGGTGGTGAGTTGGCTCCAATAGTGGTGGAAGATGCCGGTCCGACCTGGCAGGCCCAAACTTATCGTGAGGGTCTGCTGGGAACGTCTGGCAGAATCGCCTGTCAGAAGGCGCTTCAACTACCACCTACGGCAGAAGTCTGCTCATGTTTCGGGGGATGCGGGGGACATTGAGTCCGAGTGGACCATGTTCCACACCTCCATTGCTGAGGCGGCCGACCGGAGCTGTGGCCTGTCGTGGCGGTAACCCCCGAACCCGTTGGTGGACACCAACAGTGAGGGATGCTGTCAAGCTGAAGAAGGAGTCCTATCGGGCCTTTTTTGCCTGTAGGACGACACCTGAGGCAGCTGATGGGTATCGGCTGCCCAAGCAGAATGCAGCTTTGGTGGTCGCTGAAGCAAAAACCCCGGCGTGCGAAGAGTTCGGTGAGGCCATGGAGAAAGACTTCGGGACGGCTTCGAGGAAACTCTGGTCCACCATCCGCCGTCTCAGGAGGGGGAAGCAGTGCACCAGCAACACTGTGTATAGTGGAGATGGGGCACTGCTGACCATGACTCCGGACGTTGTGAGTCGGTGGGGAGAATACTTCGAAGACCTTCTCAACTCCACCGACACGCCTTCCCATGAGGAAGCAGAGTCTGCATTCTCTGAGGCGGGCTCCCCTATCTCTGGGGTTGAGGTCACCGAGGTGGTTAAAAGCTCCTCGCTGGCAAGGCCCCCAGGGTGGATGAGATTCGCCTGGAGTTCCTAAAGGCTCTGGATGTTGTGGGTCTGTCCTGGTTGACACGTGTCCTGGTTGGCGTGGACATCGGGGACAGTGCCTCTGGATTGGCAGACTGCGGTGGTGGGATCCCTTTTTAAGAAGGGGGACCGGAGAGTGTGTTCGAACTACAGGGGGAATCACACTCCAACAGCCTCCCTGGTAAGGTCTATTCAGGAGGGAGAAACTCCTGAATAGACATCCCGACTCGGGATGTTGTGAGTCGGTAGGGAGAATACTTTGAAGACTTCCTCAATTCCACTGACACACCTTCCCATGAAGAAGCAGAGTGGGTGGAAGCATCAATGAATGGCGTCGATTTTTAAGGGTGGCTAATCGGTCGATCACTCTGTTGTGACTCAGATGCTCAAGTGTGTCTTTTACATCATTTTCCACTATTACCTACTTCAAAGGCTAATCCCAAATGCATCCTCCAGGAAAATATTAAGTACAATATTTTTCTGTTTTTATTGGCCATTTCTGAATTTGAAGTTAGTTCATTCTGTGTTTTGACATAATCCCTAATATTGTTCCGTCGCTTAATACATTTAACATTAACATCTGTAAACTAATTCGTTAATTGTAGGCGCATTTCATAATTAATATAAGATGTACAAGCAGATCAACTCTTTTCGCCACAGCACCAAAACGCGAAAATACAAAAGACCAGTGCAACAAATACGACACTGGCTGATTTGAAGAGCAAAAATGTTGCTTAAACGTAAAAGTAGCAAAGGATGTCTGCTCCAGGTGGGTAGAGTAGCCAAACATTGTACTCAAGTTAGCTGACAATAATATGACTCAAGTAAAACATAGTTCTCCCAAAAAATACTTGAGCAAGATTAAGAAGTACACAGTGAAATAATTACTCAAGTACTCAGTAAATAGCACACAAAAACAAAACTAACCAAAAAAAAAAACAACAACAACATTGCAATTTACGGCACAGTGTTTTCTAAAGCTATAAGTGGGCTGAAATATCCACATTTGGGCAGACGGTGCTAGACAAATACTACAATACATGAAAGTTGCTGTTTTTTTCTGTCTAAATGTAAACACGAGTAGCGCACTGTTGCCTTCATGGTAAAGACAACCATCCCAACATGGTCGCCACGTAGGCATGACAACCAGCCGGGCCGGCTTATCTAGTGTTAATACCTACGCCTGGGAAGCCCAATAGAAGGCGGGCTTCCCAGGCGTAGGTATGTGTGAGGTCATGTGACTTTATTGTGTCGTTTGATTGGTGAACTAGGCTTAAACTGGATTGGCGCAAAAAGCACCCAATGCAGAAGTTGAAGTCGTAGTCTCCCGCATGAAATAGTTCCTAAATAAGCAATAATGAATCAATAAAAGCACCGAGCGACAATTAGATCATTGTAACGGAGTAAAAGTACTGTTATTTCTTCATAGCAGAAGCGACGGAAGTGTTTTTTTCTGGTCTCGTCAACTTATGACGACAGTGACGACGACGGAAGATATGTAATAATGTTCAACACAAATCAGTTAATAACTTATTGACTGAATTAACTGATGCCTTAGATAAAGTATGTGAATAACTAATTTTCATTGTACTTCTTTTTATGTAATTATTTTTTAGATAACGCCATATTCTTACTCTGCTTCTTATTGAAGTAATTTTTCTTACTATTCTTAGTGTATGTCGTGTCTTGCAGCTCAAAAGATCTCTGGATGAAAACAGCTTGGCCTCCACCATCCCCCCTTGTTGGGGGGGGCCACGTGTTAAGTTTCTGCATAACATTAAAAAGTTGCTGGAGGTACATCTTGAGTCATAGTTCAAGACATCATGGGTTATGTGTGCTTCATGTGTGCCAACTTTTGTTTCCATTTTGTTTTGTGTTTTTTTCCCCCTCTAGCCTACAACTAACATGATGGAGTACCTTTCAAGGGCACCTACAGATTCCCCATATGTTCTGATGCTGGGGGAAGAGCGCAACTGTTCCCGAGCTTTTATGGTCATAAATGGGTCCACTTTGGAGCAGCCATCACTTCTTGGAGCCGTTGACGTGTGCTGTAAGGCAGAGGCTTGCTCACGGGCCACATGAAATGACGTGGCGGGCCGGATCTAGCCCCCGGGCCACCAGTTTGACACCTGTGCTGTAAGGAATACTTTGTGTTTGAGCTTGTTATCTCGGGTCTGAATGACTACAGGGCTGTCGCCCTGACAACTGTGGTCATGAAATTCTTTGAACGCCTCGTGCTGGACCACCTCAAGAGCGTCACAGGACCCCTGCTGCACACCCTGCAGTTTGCCTACCGAGCAAACAGGTCTGTGGATGACGCAGTCAACATGGGACTGTACTTCGTCCTAGAACACCTCGATGGCGCGAGGACCTACGCGAAGAGCCTGTTCATGGAGCTCAGCGTCTCGCCTGCCATGTGCCGGTGGATTCACAGCTTCCTGACAGGCAGGACACAGCAGGTGAGGCTGGGGGACACCACCTCATTCACACCGGGGCACCCCAAGCATGTGTCCTCTCTCCGCTGCTCTTCTCTCTCTCCACGAACAACTGCATCTCAACGCACCCAGCAGTCAAACCCCTGAAATTTGCAGACAACACCACAGTCATCGGCCTCAGACGGTGAGTCTGAGGCGAAGTCTGCATATCAACAGAAAGGGGAGCGACTGGAGCTTTGATGCGGCTGACACAACCTGGAGCTAAACACGCTCAAGACTGTAGAGATGATCGTGGACTTCAGGAAGCATCCTTCGCCACAGCTGCCCCTCACGCTGTCCAACTGCTCTGTGTTAACCGTCAAGACCTTCAAGTTCCTGGGAATTACAGTCTCTCAGGACCGGAAGTGCGAGACCAACATCAACTCCATCCTCAAAAAGGTCCAGCAGAGGATGTACTTCCTGCGGCTTCTGAGGAAGCTTGGCAAGCCACAGGAGCTGTTGAGGCAGTTCCACAAAGCAGTCATCGAATCAGTTCTGTGTTTATCCATCACAGTCTGGTTTGGTGCTGCCACAAAAAAAGGACAAACTCCAACTGTAACGGACAATCAGGACTGCCGGAAAGATCGGTGGTATCGGCCTACCCACCCTTGAGGACTTGCACGCTGCCAGAACTAAGACAAGAGCATGCAAAATCATCCACATCGTGGTCACCACCTCTTGCAGCTCCTTCCCTCAGGTAGGTGCTATCAATCAATGCGAACTCAAACAAGCAGACATTCCAACAGCTTCTTCCCTTTTGCCATTAAATTGCTTGAAGAATCGTAATCATTTGCAGAACTGTAATTGTTATCAGCATTACCAGTAACCTTTTATTGCTAAGTGACACTCCGTAGTGTGTTTTTATGTCTCAAAAGTATTTTCTTCTGAAAATGAATTTCTTGTGTGTTTTTGACATACTTGGCAAATAAAGAGGATTCTGATTCATTCAGTTAATTGTTTTTTGAAATGCCAGGAATGGTTTCACATGTTGTGAAGGCCATGAGAGCACAATTAAATGAAAGGCAAGAATGTCATGGTTCCGGTGTATTAAGTGAGGGTCTGCTCCATTTAAGCCTGTGTAAATTTGGTTTAGCAAAAGTTTTCATCATCTGTTTGTTTTGAGTGTTGCCTTATTGGACTGCCCCCTTTATATCAAAATGGTTTCTGATGAGTGGCCACTAAGTCTCAGTGAATTCTGCTTCAGAAGTTAAACTGTTCTGATGTAAAAATAATAATAATAATAATTAACTAAACAAAATATTACATCCATCCATTTTCCGTACTGCTTAAATGGTCTTTATTTTAATATTCCAAGAAAAATAATTACATGGTTTTGTTTTGTGAAAATTAAACTATATTTAATAACCAATAGAAGAATGTTTGGAAGAGTATTTTGTTGTTTCATCATGTGTTAGTAATTTATACCAAATTACAATTTGATAAAGTTGAAGTAAATTCAATATAACATTCTTAGACCATTTTGGTCGTATTTTTAACCACAGTTATACTGATTACCTAATAACCCATTTCTTGGTAGCTTTAACTCATCACTATGGGTAGTTTTCACCCCTTACTGGGTCAGAATTTTGACCCAATCTGCTAGGTGAAACCCTCATTCCAATGCGCTGAGTATAAGTAACCCAGCATTGGCTCGATCCCTTTTGGACTCAGCGCTGAATTAGCCATTTCACCCAATTTGGGTTACTTTTAACACGGACGTTTTACGAGTGCAGTACTTTCCTGCCTTCAGCGGTAGTACCAGAGCTGTAACGACTGTATATGAAAGGGTATTCCACAATCCTGGAATTGGGTGTGAAGTTTAACACTTGATACAACCTCTCCTGTCCCTGCTGGCACTGAGACGCAAATAAAATTATTTGACTGTGTGAAATAGTTGCCACAATATTCTGCTTCACTGGGTTCAGTTTAAAAGGCACAGAGGGACAATCTTATGAAAAATAAGAACATGTGAAAAATCTATTTAAAAAATTCACATTCAGCTAAAAATAGCAACGTGCCGATCATCTTTGTGGAATTTTCTCAAAAACATGGAATGAGCACTTCAAACGCCTCTAGAATCCTCTAAAACATAAATGCAGGAAAAAACAATTGATTCCTCAAGGAGATTACCTATTTTACTACACGCTGCTAATCTCACAATTAATGTGCCATGTGCGCAATTTCAGTCCGGTTTTTAGGGCAAGTGACACCTTTTGAAACTTCGTGGTCATCTTGACTTGGAGGACCCCTCAGCATTTCGGCCCATGCAGGCTTATTGGTGGATATTTCTAACTCAAACTTGGAAAAGGGGTTCCCCGAGTAGCAGACTAAAGGAAAGTGTTGAGGAGATGAATTGAGAAATAATCATGTTATGGTAGTTTATTCAACGTTTAAGGTGTTTTTTGACCAGATTTTCTATAGGTGATATCACACAAAAACATAACCCAAAAAAGCTACTCCGTCTAAAACAAAAGCCTGAATTTCTCCGGAACCCATCATCAGAGTTTCAAAACTCTTGGTGCATTGTACACAGGATGAAGTCACCAAACCAACCAAACTCTTGGAAACAGACCTTTGCTTGGACAAATATAATGTTGAAAAGAATTAACAAATAAATACTAAAAATTGTATAAATGATACTGAGAAAATAAAGTGCGATTCTATGATATTTACATTGAACGAAACACGTATCTGACCTGAATAGGTCTGTATTGTGTTTCATTTTCCTTTCCTCACACTGAAACAGCAACCTGCCCCCTCAAAAATCTTTCCATAGAAAATTCTACTGCTTGTCTATAAGCCAGGGAAGTGCACTTTGGGTACACAGGGATGCATTTCTGCAGTACAGTCAAGTGAATACACAGAGTATTTATAGTTAATGACAAAATGTTATGATTTAGTAAGAAAATATTTCAGCACTTTCCCATGAGCGTGTGTTTTTTCACTTACAGTACTTAGGAATGAAGATTGGGGGCTTTTCTGGCCCTTAACACTATGTCTTTCACACAGTTCTCTCAAACACCCACCCTCCCCTGCTGCATTACCTTCATGGTTTCATGGCTTAAAGGTTAACCCTTTCCCCTCTGCT